>NW_028225895.1:0-122819 GCF_052327205.1 Somniosus microcephalus
GATGGGAAATAAAGGATAATCCTCATTCTTTGCTCGGCCTGTCATTTTAGCTTTGCTGTGTGAGGTACAACAGTAGGCTAACTACGTTACGGCCTTTCTTTTTTGAAAAAAAATCCGCAGTTCATTTTATCGCATCTTTATTAAATACTTACATTATTAACTAACAATGGAAACAGCAGGGTGCAACCAGCAAGGAGCAGCACTCACAGGAAGTGCTCGATCGGGCAATCCAATTCAGTATCAATCCATGTTTAGCTTCAGGTAACATTTATTATTAATAACACTTGTGGTTATATAATGCGTTATCAGGTCTCAAAGTGTTTCACACAATGAACCACCTTTGAAGTGCAGTGATTATTGCTACGCAGTCAAGTAAAAGGATAATGCATGTGAAGGGTAGAGTTCCGTCCACCGCCTGTGGCAGTAATCTGGCAGAGTGGAGAGACCGCTCTTTATAGAACCCTCCTGATTTTCTTTCCATTTGAAGTCAGCCGTGGCTCAGTGGTAGCACGCTCAGTTCTGAGTCAGGACGTTATGGTTTCACGCCACAGTCCAAAGACCGGAGTGCACAATCCACACTGACAGTGCAGTACTGTAGAACTGTCAGAGGTGCCATCTTTCAGATGAGATGTTTAACCAAGGCCCTGTCTGCCCTCTCAGGTAAACGTAAAAATCCCATTGCACTGTTAGAAGAAATCAACCTGGGGAAACTTACAAGATAAGGTTATTATCTAACAGCATGAACAGCGCCCGTCGAAATCCAATGTAGTATAACGTGTGCTTCCGCTGTTTCTGAGTCTCATGCTAAAACTATGGCACTTTCTTTAAATTAAGTACTTAAGCTATTCTTTTTCTACCACAGGAAGATTGAATTTGCTTTCATCAGCGGCAGGGAGTGAGGGAGAGATCGCAAGGAGGGTCAGATCGCGGGGAGGGAGAGATCAGTGTTGGGACTGCTGTTCTTCACGATCTACATCAATGATCTGGGTGATGGTGTCACAGGTAATGTCCGCAAGTTTGTCGACACATGAAGATCTGTGCTCGTGTTAGATGAGAAAAGAAAAGACTACAATATGATCTTGATGCGATGGGTAAAGGGGCCCCAAGGTGCTTCAAAGCAGCGTTTTCAGATACAATATAACACCGAGCCACATAAAGAGGTAGGTTTTAAGGAGCATCTTAAAGAAAGATGTTGAGAGGCGGAGAAGTTTAGGGAGGGAATTCCAGGGCTTAGGGCCTAGGCTGCTGAAGGCATGACTGCCAATGGTGGGGCGAAGGAAGTTGGGGGTGCATAAGAGGCTAGAAATGGAGGAACGCAGAGTTATCAGAGGGTTAAAGGGCTGGAGGAGGTTACAGAGATCGAGATAAAGATTCATCCTGTATCTTTAACTTTTAGGACTCTGTGCATCAGTGCAAAGTAATTTGTTAAATATATTCTCATTGTGCCAATCAATAAGCTTCATGGGATCCCAACCAGAATTCCTTTAGCAAGCAGGAAGTCAGCCATTGTTGTCGTGTTATTTGTGTGGGTGACCAGCACAGTACTAACACCAAAATGGAGTATATTCTGAACTAGTATTTGTTGACATGTTTCTAATATAGCAGATATGTAGAAGTCAGTTTTAAAGATTATACAGGGAATAAGATTATAATCTTGGGAGACCTGCGCTCGATTCTGAAGTATTGTCCCTTTGCATTTAAATGCATAAATTGTTTAAGTACAGTCTACTCTTATTTAAAACCATTTGCTAAACCAATGTTTACACGAAATTCATTATAGCCAAGGAATGGGCGGTGCTTAGACTAAAAATGGTTAAGTAGCGCCATTTGAAAATTGTCTAGGCTGCACGCAAAATTCGTCCTCATTCCTCATTAAAATGATTGCAGTCGTGATTCTAGTCTAAAAACCCAAGCTCATTGATGTTACACTAAAAAGATGGACCAATATCGGGTGTAGTCTAAACACAAGTAATGATTTCCACTGGCTTTTTACACTGCTTAAAGGGGAGGTCCTTTGATGCTGCAGCACCTCATTCTCAGCATTGTTGGGTGTGCAGCTGCCTCAACAACGATAAGAAGAAGGACAAAGAGAAGGAACACTTATCAACAAATTCTGATGGCAGATCGCTGCCCCAAGGAAAGAGACCGGAGGTTTTCCGAGGAAGCTTTGGAGGCACTGGTTTTAGCGGTAGAGAGAAGTCGGGCAGTCCTGTACCCGTCAACTGGCAAGAGGCCCTCGCCACAAGTCTGCCGGACTATGTGGAGGGAGGTGGCACACCATGGCACGGGCAGCATTGTTGTCCCCAGGTCCCACACCCAGTGCAGGAGGAAGTTTAACGAGCTCACACGGGTGGTCAGGGTGATTGAAGGATTCACCAAATGCTACATACCACCAGCTTCACACTGTACCACAAGCTTCACACACTGCTCAATGTACCACACCCCCAGCACTCACCCACCAACAATCTCGACCTAGCAACACTCACACCCACATCTCACACCTTGCACACAATGGACAGCTATTCAACTACAGCAGACACAAGGGTCATTAATTATTAGAATTCATGTGATATGTGTGATATGTTTATAGATAAATTTATTAATGCTGTTTGCAATATTTTGTGGTCCCTCTCTCTTTGTGCCCAGGAGGATGCTGTGATATGGCTTGAGACAGGGATTGTATGATGGGGATGTGGTGAGCTACAGCGATCTGGGGTCTCATTCATTCGAATCGCAGTCTGATGAGCCGGTCACAGACAGCCCGTCTAAAAGGCCAATTGTCTCGCTGCCTCCTCCCTCCCTCCTGTTCCTCCTCCTCTTCCTCCTCCTCCTCCTTGTCCTCTTCCTCCTCGTCCTCTTCCTCCTCATCCTCATCCTCATCCTCCTCTGCCTCATCCTCCTCCTGAGGTGGTCCCGCAGTCCCTGCTGGCAAGGGCTGTGCCCTCATGATGGCCAAGTTGTGAAGCAGACCACCACAAAATGGGACACCTGCTCAGCCGAGTGCTGGAGCGCGCCTCCCAAACGGTCAAGGCAGTGGAACCGTTGCTTCAGCAGGCCGATGGTCTGCTCAATGATGTTCCTGGTGACAGCGTGGCTCATTATATGAGTGCTGGGCACGAGAGTTGGGGTTGCGAAGGGGAGTCATCAGCCAGGTGGAGAGCGGATAGCCCTTGTCTCCGAGCAGCCACCCTCAAGTTTGACGTGGTGGCTGGAAGAGTGCTGGCACACCGGTCTGGCGCAGCATGAAGGCATCGTGGCTGCTGCCAGGAAAGCGGGCATTGACATTGAGGATTCACTGTGTGTGGTCGCACACCAACTGCACATTATGTGAGTGGTTGCCTTTGCGGTTACAGAAGATCTCAGGATTGTTACACGGTGGCTGCAAAGCCACGTGGGTGCAGTTGATGGCACTCTGCACCATGGGGAAGCCCACTATCCTGGAAAAGCTCATCCTGCTTCTCTCTGGTGATCGGGAAGCCAATGTAATCCCTTCTCCTACTGTGGAGAGCCTCAGTGCCCTCTGATTTAGGATGGACGGCAAACTGCAAAATGTTAGTCATGTCTCCTGCTGCAGACTGGAAGGAGCCACTGGCGAAGAAATTGAGGGCCACCATGATTTTGACTGCCACTGGGAGAGCCGTGGTCGGCCTGGTCTGAGGCTGGAGGCCTGGTTGCAGGAGCTGGCAGAGTTCGGTGACCACCTCCTTGGTGAAGCAAAGCCTCCTAAAGCACTGCTCCTCACTTAATTGAAGGTAGGAGAAGTGCTGTTGGAAGACCCTAGTGTGGTTAAGGCCTCCCGTTGAGAAAACAAATTAACCTCCTCCTCCTCCCTCTGCATACATGTTCCCATCATTCTCGCTGCCTTCGTTCCTGGAGGGAGAGGTTGACTGCCAGTACAGCCCCCATGATTTTTAGCAAGTGTTGCTTTTGAAGCACTTCAAAAATAATGAGGGAGTTTTGTACTTGCCAGAACACTCCCTGATACTAAAGAACCTTGAAATGACAAAGGAAAACTCTTGCAGTAGCCGGAAGTAGCACACAGCCACTCAAACTGCAAAACCCTCTCAGGTCCGAGTGATTGGCGATGATCCTTTTAAATAGCGTCCTGCTGCTGCACGCCACCTCTACCTGTCATTGCTTTCTCCAGTCGGTAAGTTCAATGGCTAAAATGAAGTTGGGAGATCTGGCGTCAAGTGAGTGTGGCACACACACTGACATCATGATCTCCGTGATTACAATCTCCCAGGTGAGCTAGTTTACCAGCAGCACTACCAGCAAGACTGATTTGGTATGTGGTGTGGGAACCCGCATCAGGTGGCATTAGAGGACTCAGCGGCATTTTAGCACCATCTCGTGGCACTAACATGTGGCACAAGCCACATGAATTTCTCCCCCTAGGCGTTATAGTGCATGAGGTGAAAAAACTAGATAGGTTAGGGTAAACAGGGGTGCATGCGTATAAGCTATGCAAGCATAGAACTACATTAAATGGCAGGAGGTTTTTCTTTGCATAGAGGGTTGTCAACACTTGAAAGAACAAGTAACAGTTGTGCCACACAGGTGCCAGGCAATGACCAACTCCAAGAGAGAGTCCCACCAACTCCCCTTGACATTCAACGTCATTACTATTGCTGAATCCCCTGACATCAACATCCTGGGGGCCACCATTGACCATAAACTTAACTGGACCAGCTACAAAATAACTGTGGCTACAAGAGCAGGTCAGAGGCTGGGTAATCTGTGGCGGGTGTCTCACCTCCTGACTCCCCAAAGCCTTTCCACCATCTACAAGGCACAAGTAAGAAGTGTGATGGAATACTCTCCACTTGCCTGAGTGAGCGCAGCTCCAACAAAACTCAAGAAGCTCAACACATCCAGGACAAAGCAACCCTCTTGATTGGCACCCCATCCACCACCTTAAACATTCACTCCCTCCACCACCAGCGCACCGTGGCTGCAGTGTGTACCATCTACAAGATTCACTGCAGCAACTCGCCAAGGCTTCTTTGACAGCAACTCCCAAACCCGCGATCTCTACCACTTATAAATTCAAGGGCAGCAGGTGCATGGGAACATCACCACCTCCAAGTTCCCCAAGTCACACACCATCCTGACTTGGAAATATATCGTTGTTCCTTCATCGTCGCTGGATCAAAATCCTGGAACTCCTTACCTAACTGCAATGTGGGAGTACCTTCACCACATGGACTGCAGCAGTTCAAGCATTAGGGATGGGCAATAACTGCCAGCCTTGCCAACGGTGCCCACATTGCGTGAATGAATAAAAAATAAACAAATTACCAATGAGGTGCGGAGTGGGAATTTGCTACAACAGTTGTAAAAGGATCTGGATGGGTTCCTTGCTGTGGCTAATGCAACTGTGTACGAAAGGTAAGTGGGATGTTGTCTATGTACCTCATGGTCACTGTGATCTCCTGGAACTCATTTTGACCATTTTTAAAAATCTGGATTATCGCCTCTCCCAGCAGATTATATGATTATACATGGGGGGGGGAGGTAAACTAGGAATCATGATGCTTAGTTACATCCTGATGGTTTGGGACAGGCTTGATGGACCAGGTGGGATTTTCCTGCTTGTCTTTTCATATGTTTGTATGTACTCGTAATGTAAGGAAACTCGGCAGCCAGTTTGCACACAGCAAATTCCCTCAAACAGCAGTGACATAAATGGCCAGATACTTTGTTTTTTAGTAATGTGCATTGAGGGATAGACAGTGGCCAGGACGACAGAGAACTCATAGAGTCATAGAGTTATACAGCACAGAAAGAGGCCCTTCGGCCCATCGTGTCCACGCTGGCCATCACGCCCTGTCTATTCTAATTCCATTTTCCAGCACTTGGTCCATAGCCTTGTATGCTATGGCATTTCAAGTGCTCATCTAAATGCTCATCTAAATGCTTCTTGAATGTTGTGAGGATTCCTGCCTCTACCACCCTTTCAGGCAGTGAGTTCCAGATTCCAACCACCCTCTGGATGAAACAGTTTTTCCACAAATCCCCTGTAAACCTCCTGCCCCTTACCTTGAAACTATGGGAAATCAGGGACACTTCCTGTGTCCTTGATGACCATGTGTGCAGGAAGTGTATCCAGCAGCAGCTACTGACAGACCGCATTGCGATGCTGGAGCTGCGAATGGATACATACTGGAGCATTCGAGATGCTGTGGACATCGTGGATATCAAGTTTAATCAGTTGGTCACACTGCAGGTAAAGGCTGCACAGGCAGGAAGGGAATGGGTGACTGCCAGGAAGAGTAGTAGGTGCAGGCAGGTAGTGCAGGGGTCCCCTGTGGCCATCCCCCTCTCAAACAGATATACCACTTTGGATATTGTTGGGGGGATGGCTTATCGGGGGAAGGCAGCAGCAGCCAACTTCCTGGCACCATGGGTGGTCCTGCTGCACAGGAAGGGAAGAAAAAGAGCTGGAGAGCTACAGTGATAGGGGATTCTATTGTAATGGGAATAGATAGGTGTTTCTGCAGCCGCAAAAGTGACTCCAGTGATGAAATCAAGTGTGTAAATCAAACAGGGCCACAGTAAATAATAATTCTAAAAGGACTAAGAGTGTTAAAAAAACAAGCTTGAAGGCTTTGTGTCTTAATGCGATTAGCATTTCTAATAAGGTGGATGAATTAGCTGTGCAAATAGATGTAAACGGATATGATATAATTGGGATTACGGAGACATGGCTCCAGGGTGACCAAGGCTGGGAATTCAACATCCAGCGGTATTCAATATTCAGGAAAGACAGGCAAAAAGGAAAAGGCGGTGGGGTAGCATTGCTGGTTAAAGAGGAGATTAACACAATAGTAAGGAAGGATATTAGCTCTGATGATGTGGAATCTGTATGGCTGGAGCTGAGAAATACCGAGGGGCAGAAAACGTTAGTGGTAGTTGTATACAGACCCCCAAACATTAATGCTGAGGTTGGGGATGGCATTAAAGGGGAAATTAGAGATGCATGCAATGTGGGCACAGCAGTTATCATGGGTGACTTTAATCTACATATAGATTGGGCTAACCAAATTAGTAACAATACGGTGGAGGAGGAATTCCTAGAGTGTATACAGGATGATTTCCTGGACCAATATGTCGAGGAACCAACTGGAGATCAAGCCATCTTAGACTGGGTATTATGTAATGAGAAAGCATTAATTAGCAATCTTGTTGGGCGAGGCCCTTTGGGGAGGAGCGATCATAATATGATAGAATTCTTCATTAAGATGGAGAGTGAAGTAGTTGACTCAGAGACTAGGGTCCTGAATTTAAGTAATGGAAACTATGATGGTATGAGGCGGGGGTTGGCTAGGATGGTTTGGGGAATGTTACTTAAAGGGTTGACAGTGGATAGGTAATGGCAAACATTTAAAGATCGCATGGATGAACGATAGAATTTGTTCATCCCTGTTTGGCACAAAAATAAAACAAAAAATGTGACTCAACCGTGGCTAACAAGGGAAATTAGGGATAGCATAAGATCCAAGGTGGGGACATATAAATTGGCCAGAAAAAGCAGCAAACCTGAGGATTGGGAGCAGTTTAGGATTCAGCAAAGGAGGAAAAAGGGATTAATTAAGAGGGGGAATGTAGAGTCTGAGAGTAAGCTTGCAGGGAACATAAAAACTGACTGTAAAAGCTTTTATAGATATGTGAAGAGAAAAAGATTGGTGAAGTCAAGCGTAGGTCCCTTGCAGTCAGAATCAGGAGAATTTATAAAAGGGAACAAAGAAATGGCAGACCCATTTAAATACATACATTGGTTCTGTCTTCACAAAGGAGGACACAAATAACCTCCCAGAGATGTCAGGGAACATAGGGTCTAATGAGAGGGAGGAACTGAATGAAATCTGTATTTGTAGGGAAGTGGTCTTACGGAAAGTGATGGGATTGAAGGCCAATAATCCCCAGGGCTTGATGGTCTACATCCTAGGATACTTAAGGAAGTGGTCCTAGAAATAGTAGATCCATTGCTGGTCATCTTTCAAAATTCTATAGACTCTGGAACAGCCCTCATGGATTGCAGGGTAGCTAATGTAACCCCACTATTTAAAAAAGGTGGTAGAGAGAAAAGGGGGAATTATAGAGCGGTAAGCCTGACATCGGTATTGGGGATAATGCTGGAGTCCATTATAAACGATGTAATAGCAGAGCACTTGGAAAAGAGTGACAGGATCGGACAAAGTCAACATGGATTTACAAAAGGTAAATCATGCTTGACTAATCTACTGGAATTTTTTGAGGATGTAACTGGTAGAATAGATAAGGGAGAACCAGCGGATGTGGTGTATTTGGACTTTCAAAAGGCTTTCGATAAGGTCCCGCATAAGAGATTAGCATGTAAAGTTAAGGCACATAGGATTTGACTTGGATAGAGAACTGATTGGCAGACAGAAAGCAAAGAGTTGGAATAAACGGGTCTTTTCCCGAGTGGCAGGCAGTGACTAGTGGGGTACCGCAGGGATCGGTCCTTGGACCCTAGCTATTCACAATATATATTAATGATCTAGACGAGGGAACTAGATGTAGTATCTCCAAGTTTGCAGATGACACAAAGCTGAGTGGGTGTGTGCGCTGTGAGGAGGATGCAGAGAAAATCCAGTATGATTTGGACAGGTTGGGTGATTGGGCAGATGCATGGCAGATGCAGTATAATGTGGATAAATGCGAGGTTATCCACTTTGCTGGCAATAACAGGAAGGCAGATTATTGTCTGAACGGCAATAGATAGGGAAAAGGGGAAGTGCAATGAAACCTGGATGTCCTTGTGCACTAGTCGCTGAAGGTAAGCATGCAAGTGCAGCAGACGGTTAAGAAGGCAAATGGTATGTTGGCCTTCATAGCAAGAGGATTCGAGTACAGGAGCAAGGATGTCTTGCTGCAGTTGTACAGGGCCTTGGTGAGACCACACCTTGAGTATTGTGTGCAGTTTTGTTCACCTTATCTGAGGAAGGATGTTCTTGCCATGGAGAGAGTGCAGCGAAGATTCACCAGACTGATACCTGGGAAGGCAGGAATGACATATGAAGAGAGATTGGGTCGATTGGGCTTGTATTCGGTAGAGTTTAGAAGAATGAGAGGGGCTCTCATTGAAACTTATAAAATTCTAACAGGACTAGACAGACTAAATGCAGGAAGGATGTTCCCGATGGTGGGGGAGTCTCGAACCAGTGGTCACAGTCTAAGGATAAGGGGTAAGCCATTTAGGACTGAGATGAGGAGGAATTTCTTCACCCAGAGAGTGGTGAACCTGTGGAATTCTCTACCACAGAAGGCAGTTGAGGCCAATTCATTAAATATATTCAAGAAGGAGTTAGATATATTTCTTAAGGCTAAAGGGATCAAGGGATATGGGGAGAAAGCAGGGACAGGGTACTGAAAATGGATGATCAGCCATGAACTCATGATCCCCATTGCCTCTCCTCACCAGCACTCAGCCTCTTCCTCCACATCCCACTTGACACTGACATCCCTGCACCCTTACCCATTCCCTCTCTGTGGTCACATTCACCTAACTATTTGACTATGCAGCCCTCACATTCCCTGTCGCTGTGATGCTATGAAAACAACTTACAGCACACAGAGAGGTCCCTTGGTCTTGCCACCTTACTCCATCTTTGTCTCCTTCTAACCATCAATGATATGGATTCTCTGCACTCACTCCTTCATTCTCACTCAAACTCCACTTGTCTCCCTCATTGCAGGAAAAGAGAACTCACAATAAGAGGGAAAAAGCGAGGACAGGAGGAAGGCCACCCTCAGTAGTCCAGCTCACCCCCTGGGAGGAGGTGGCCGTGGAGATCGTGGGAGTGGAGGAGGATGCGCAAGTGGGGGAAGGACAGATGGGTGCATCACAGCAAGCTGGTGACAGAATAGTTTATCATCTCTCTCATTGACATTGCATGAGTCACTGATAATGATTCTGATGCTCTAACAGATTGACTTTTGATCATCTGCTATATTCAATATGCATGTAACCTTGGCCTCACATCTCTGACTCTTTCCTTTACTCCCCCACAGGACCATCGGAATCCCCCGTCCCCACTATCCAGGAGGAACAGCCTGAGCCTCCAGACTGCTCAGAGGAAGCTACAACCTCTGAGGGCGCGCGTCAGCAGTATTCAGCGCACCGAGCACCAGCGCAGACACTCACACCTTGGTAGTACCTTCGCGAGATAGTGCAGTGTTGTCACCTGGTGTATCACAGCTCACAAGTGAGCATCAGCAGATGGTGGAGACAGGGACAGCAGTGGAGAGTCCTAGTCGGAGGGCGCTGGACTCTGCCAACTCAGCCCAGCTGCATGTTGATCCTCTGCTTCCGGGTCCATCCAGAAGAAGAGCGGTGCTGGAACTCTAGGAAGAGGTGCAGGATTCTCTGGCAGGTTTTGTCTTCAGGTTCACTGCGAATGTGGAGCGAATGGAGGAGTCCATTGCTAACATGAGCAGAGCCTTTGTGGAGGTGTTGGTGCATGAACGCATCACCACAGAAAGGATGGCAACCTCCGTGGAAAGGATGGCTACCTCCATGGTAAGGCTGGCTACTGAAGAGGAGAGGATGGCTACGGTAGAGTCGAGGATGGCTACGTCCATGGAGAAGCTTAATCGCCAGGGTATGGAAAACATGCTCGTTGTTCAGAATAGACTGACATCTCTTGAGGAGCGATGGTCAGCTCTTGAGCAAACAAACCAGGCCTTCAGGCAAGTCCTCGGGAGTAGGACTTCCAGTACAGAAACAGGTCCTCATGGCCCCCCTGAATTGCAGCAAGGTGCTGTCAAGCCACTTGCTAGCTCTGAAGTGGGGCTGACCCATGAGAGGGATGCTGGTGGCATGCAACAAGGAAGCGGGGGCTCCTCACATGACCATGCCACTGCCCAGCCCTCAGTCAGAGCCCCACCAGAGTCCCAACCCTACTGAGATCTGCGTCTCAACCCCTTTACAGCCGCAGGAGCAGCAGACTTTTGCCGAGCCCTCACAGGTTCGCAATCCGAGAGGATGCCCACCAAAGCTGTCGAGACAGGAGCAGCAAGAAAGTGAGCAAGGGGCCTCCACATCTGCTGAAGCCACAGGGGAAGCATCACGTAGGAGCATGCGTAAGAGGAAGATAATGCACAAGTAGTCACAAGGGTAGTCACTTGGGTGAAATGTTATGTTTATTGTTAAAAATCCATCAGTTGGTTATTGTCATTAAAAATTCTGATGTCAACTGTTGCAGTTGCGGTGTGTGTCATATCACTAATGGGGCTTCCACATTGAGAGCTTAGGATGACTTGCAATTGCCAGTATTATTATGTCCGTGTATAATTGAGACACGGACTGCAGGAGTTGGTTATAACAGGTCTTTACTGAATGGAGGCAACCTGGAACTACTATGCAAATGTTACTACACAGGCTTATAGACAGGGGTGGTCACTACTGGTACTGCAGTATACAGGGACTGCAGAATATAGTTCCTTCTGCAAAGTACATACACTACAATTCCTCCCCTTTTAGCTAAACAGTACATAACATTCAATGAACAATGAAATAACATTTTTACAATTACAGTTGCGAGATACATTAGTTGAAGTTAAGCAATTATAAGTTCAGTCTTTGAGGAGGCTTCCTGATTCTGTCTGGATAACGCCTCTTTGGGGTATCAGGTTCTTCTGGCAACGTTGAGTCAGGATCAATGTCGTTGTTTGGTTCGTCTGCTTCCAATATCACCGATTCTGAGGTAGATGCAATTGGTACTTTGGTTTCATCGCCAGGTGTATCAGATCGTGGTGTGGAGTTGACGTTTCCCAGTGACTCTAGAATCTGGTCAGCATGGCGTCTTACAATACTCTCTCCAACGTCCACGGTATACATTAGTGGTCCTTGCCGTGTACAGATCGTTCCTGGCTGCCATTTCTCTGTGCGGTAGTCCCGGGCCAAAACTGGTTGACCTATCTTAAAACTCCTGGTCGGCCTTTCATTCATATTCTGAAACTGCCTGTTCTCCACATCTCTTCTGATGTTTGGCTTAACCAAAATCCAAGTGGCATCGTAGTCTTCGATTGAAGAACATCATGGCTGGAGTTTGGTTGGTAACCGCATGTGTCACATTCCGGTAGGCAAACAAGAAGTTATCCACCTTGTGCTGTAGGGGTATATCTTCATTACACATTGCCTTGATAGCCTTCTTGAATGTTTGAACGAACCTCTCGGCCAATCCATTAGTGGCTGGATGATATGGGGCGGATGTGTAATGCTTAACATCATTGTTCTTTAAGAACCTCCGGAACTCTTCAGACACAAACTGTGGTCCATTGTCGGAGCAAATCTGTTCAGGCAGCCCATTCCTGGCGAATATGGTTTGTAAGACTGTGATAGTTTTTTCTGTGGTGGTTGAGGACATTTTTATTACCTCTGGCCACTTTGAATGTGCATCCACTGCAATTAAAAACATCGAGTCCATAAATGGACCAGCAAAATCAATGTGCACCCTTTGCCATGGAGATGAGGGCCACTCCCATGGATGTAGAGGGGTTTGTGGTGGGGCGTTTTGGACCTTCTGGCATCCTGTACAGCTCTTGGTCATCTCTTTGATTTCTCTATCGATTCCCGGCCACCACACAAATGCTCTGGCTAAGTTCTTCATTTTTACCCCTCCCAGATGACCCTCATGAAGCTCATTGAGCACTCTATCCTTCAATTTGGGTGGAATTACTACTCTGGATCCACACATCAAAGTTCCTCTGCACACTGACAGCTGTTCTCTTCTCGGCGAGAATGCTGGCAGCAGTGGTTCGCCATGTGCTGGCCATCCCTTCACCATTAAATCATAGACCCAGGAGAGCGTCGGGTCATATCGTGTTTCCTTTTCTATGTTTGCATTCGTCACAGGGAGACATTCGACTATGGTCGAGTGGAATATCTCCACTGGATCCACTGCAAGTTCTTCTTCCACCGTCGGCAACGGTAGGCGCGACAATCCATCAGCATTCCCATGCTGTTTAGTTCCTTTGTCCTCGATGTCATATTGGTGTGCCCCTAGGAAAAGGGACCACCTCTGTAGCCGTTGTGCTGTCATTATCGGTACGCCCTTCTGAGGGTTGAAAATGGAGACAAGGGGTTGATGATCAGTAAGTAGAGTAAATTTCTGACCGTGCAGGTAGTGATAGAACTTCTTCACCCCCCACACCAGGCTGAGGGCCTCTCTGTCAATCTGGGCGTAGTTACGCTTGGCTGAAGTTAACGAGCGTGACGCAAAAGCTATCGGCCTCTCTGAACCATCAAGGAATTTATGTGACAGTACCGCCCCAATGCCGTAGGGAGACGCATCACATGCCAGTCTTATCGGTAGTGATGGGTTGTAGTGAGCCAATGCTTCTCTTGAAGTGATTAGATCCTTACTCTTCTGAAAGGCCCGCTTACATTCATCGCTCCATTTCCATGCTACTCCCGTTTGTAGTAGGGCGTTCAGTGGATGCAGAATTGTGGACAAATTCGGCAAAAACTTATGGTAGTAATTCACCAATCCGAGGAATGACCTCAGTTGTGACACATTTTCAGGTGCTGGAGCCTTAACTACCGCTTCAATTTTGTCAGGGAACTTATGTAACCCCTCTTCATCAATCACGTGGCCACAATACGATATCTGTTTCTTAAAAAACTCGCACTTGGGGCGATTGGCCCGTAGCCCATGTTCACGTAGTCTAGTGAGCACCTGCTCTAGGTTGGCAAGGTGTTCACTGTCATCTTCACCTGTCACTAGGATGTCGTCCAAGTAACACTGAGACCCCGGAATTCCTTGCAGGACTTGTTCCATCGCTCTTTGCCATATCGCCGGAGCTGATGCTACTCTGAATACCAGTCGATTATACTGGTAAAGACCTTTGTGAGTGTTTATCGTGAGATACTTCCTAGAGGATTCTTCAACCTCCATCTGCAAATATGCTTGTGCTAGGTCAAGTTTTGTAAAACGCTTCCCTCCAGATAGTGAGGCGAAGATATCTTCTATCCTTGGAAGAGGATATTGTACTGTGTGAAGGACTGGGTTCACCGTCACCTTGAAGTCCCCACAGATGCGAACCTTCCTTGGCTCCTCAGACTTATTGTTTAACGTTTTCTTCATGACAGGAACGATGGGTGTCGCCCACTCACTCCAGTCTACCTTAGATAACATGCCTGCATTCTCCAGATTCTCCAGCTCTGCCTCGACGGCTGGGTGAATTGCATATGGTACCAGTCTTGCTTTGAAAAACTTGGGAATTGCATTCTCTTCTATTTTTATCGAGGCGGTTACACCTTTAAGAGTTCCCAGTTCTTGTTGAAATACCTCTTTGGCGTTAGCTAAGATTGTTGACAATGGTCCAGGAGTGACATCGTCATCCTTTTTACCAGCCACCGTCAGTGCCTGAATGGAGTGCCAGTCTAAACTTATCTTTCTGATCCATTCACATCCCAATAACGGTGGTCCACCATCTTGCAGTATGTACAGATAAAATTTCTGTCTTTCCTTGCCGTTGTATTCGACAGGCACCCTTATTTTTCCTCTGGGGTATACTTTTTGCCCCGTATACGTCTTCAAGACAATGGATGTCTCTTTCAAGGGTATGTGTGAGAATAGCCGCTCGTAGTCTTGTCGATTCATGACGGTTAGAGCTGATCCTGTATCCAATTCAATTTTGACTTGGGACCCTGCTATCTTGAGGGTGACCCAAATGGTTCGGTGATCCTCTTTTGCGATTACGTTGTGAAGTTTGCGACAGCTTAGTCTCTTGTTCCCGGATTCACTATCGCTCATCTGGTCTTCGGAACTACTGTCCGTCATCTTTTGTACTTTCCTGTATGGTTCCTTAGTAGCCTTTTTGTTGTCGTTGGTCTTCTTCCCAGACCTGCAAACTCGTGCAATGTGTCCCATCTTTCCGCATTGCCTGCATATTTTGTCCTTGGACCAGCAGTCCTTCTGGTCATGGTTTGTTCTGCCGCAGCGATAACATTTTGCAAATTCCCGTGTCATTTTGTGGGTGCCGTATTCCTGTGGCTTTTGCTGTATTTCCGCAGCTCCCCTTGCTGCTGCTTCGTACGATACTGCCACACTGAAAGCCATATCTAGCGTCACCTCTTTCTCTGAGAGTAACCTCTTCTGGGTTCCTTCACTCAGGAGTCCACAGACAAATTTGTCCCGTAAGGTACCTGCCAGTCCTGCTCCGAACTGGCAGTGCTTTGATAGCTTGCGTAGTTCCGTAAGGTAATCAGCATTGCTCTCATCTTTATGCTGATTTCTCCTGTGGAATTTAAATCTTTCTGCTATGAGCAGCGGTGTAGGATTTAGGTGTTCCTGTAGGATAGCAACAATTTCGTTAAAACTCTTCGCCTTCGGTTTGGCTGGAGTAACCAGGTCCCGCAATAGGCCGTACGTTCTTGTGCCCATTAAGTTTAGCAGTACCGATGCCTTTTTCTCATCGGCTACTTCGTTTGCCTCGCAATATACCTTGACTCTTTCCACATACGTGGTCCAGTCTTCTATTGCATTATCGAAGGCAGTGATATTGCCAGTCTTCGGCATCTTGGAAATCCAAAATGGTTCCTCCCGCGCTTTGCCTTCTTCCCCGATTTAACAAAATGGCACCTCCCGCGCTTTGCCTTCTTCCCCGCTGGATTAAGATGGCGCCTCCCGCGCTTTCTGTCTTCTCCGCTGCTGCTAGCGCTGTTGCTGGCGTTTTATGCCTTGATGGTGACGCCCTATGGTCTTCGCGCACTTCCCCCCTCGCTGCTGCTAACGCCGCTCTCCGCGGTTCCCGTGGCAAACTGCAGCTCCTCGCGGCTTTCTGCGCATTTAATTTTTTTAATTCTTTCCCCGCCGTCGGAACAACCCTGCGGGACTCTTGCCTCCCTTTTCTCGGGTCTGTACGCTGCCCGGCTTCGTAGCACCGGCCGCGCCCTGTGTGCTCCACCCTCTCTCTCTCTCTCCTCTTCCCGACAACGCTGCTCGGCCCCGTTGCAAAGCCACCCGCTCGAGCTCTAGACCGCCACAGCCCAGGAAGGATCAGTGTACTACCTGCCACCAGCCCGATTAACTGAAGCACCATTGACAGGATAACCAAGTCCCGCTCTCGACAGCCTCTCCTGCAAATCTTCAACTCCGCTGACTCAGAGGCGGATGCCCACGGTTGACGCCCATTTCTTCTGTTTCTTTCTTCCTTCTGGCCTCGACCTCTGATAACTTTGCTTCAGGGATGGATCCCCATGAGGTGGTGCAGACTGTAGGTAAGTTCGTATCTGCTCGTCGCCAGTATTATGTCCGTGTATAATTGAAACACGGACTGCAGGAGTTGGTTATAACAGGTCTTTACTGAATGGAGGCAACCTGGAACTACTATGCAAATGTTACTACACAGGCTTATATACAGGGGTGGTCACTACTGGTACTGCAGTATACAGGGGCTGCAGAATATAGTTCCTTCTGCAAAGTACATACACTACAATTATGGTGGTCAGATTGGTAGGAACCGTAGGTTCTTGGCCATTGTCGATGCTCTGGTAAGAAGCTGCGAGGCAAAAGTGCTTGATTGGCTAGGCTAAGCAAATCTGGCCAAGATGAGTGCATGCCTTGCATCCCGGCCAGCAAAGTGCTCGCATGCTGCTGGTGCTGGTTGATGTGCCTCTGCAAGCTGGTTGTTGTCGCTCTCCTCCTCCTCCTCATCTGAGGAAGCTATGTGATGAGCCACTTGTTCCTCAGGCATCTGCAAGCCATGATGCTGTGCCATGTTGTGAAGTGCACAGCAAACCACGATGATTCTGGAGACCCTGGCTGCTGAGTACTGCAGGGCTCCACCTGATCTATCCAGGCATCTGAAGTGCATCTTCAGCAAGCCGATGGTTTGCTCGATTATGGATCTGGTGGAAATGTGGCTCGAGGTGTAGCGCTCCTCAGCTTCATTGGATGGGCTCCTCAATGGCATCATTAGCCACGTCTTCAGGGGATAGTCCTTGTCTCCAAGTAGCCATCCACAAAGTTGGTCTGGTGGACTGAAGAGCGGAGGCACACTAGACTGGCGCAGGATGAAGGAGTCATGGCAACTGCCAGGGTACTTGGCACAAACATGCAAAATGTCCTCCTTGTTGTCACACACCAGCTGTACGTTGACGGAGTGGAAGCCCTTGTGGTTGACAAAAATACCTGGATTGTGATGGGGTGCCTTAAGGGCCACATGTGTGCAGTCAATGATGCCCTGCACCCTTGGAAAGCTTGCCAGATTGTCAAACCCAACTGAATGCGCAGTTAAACTGGCTTGATCCTTGGAGAAATGGATGAGGTTGTCCACGATGGCAAAGAGGGCATCGGTTACCTGCATGATGCAAGTGTGTGCGGCCGCTTGGGAGATGCCGCTAATGTCTGCTGCTGATCCCTGGAATGAGCCTGAAGCAAAAAAGTTGAGTGCGGTGGTGACTTTGACGACCACTGATAAGGGGTGTCCACCTGCTCCTCTGGGCTCCAGGTCTAGCTGCAACATTGCGCAGATGTCTCCCACTACCTCTCACGAAAGTCTGAGCCTCCTTTGGCACTGCTGCTCAGTCATGTTGAGGTAGCTGATCCTCTGTCTGTAGACCCTGTTTGAGGGGTATCCCCTGCGCCGACGGGCTTCCATGCACTGGCGCCTTCTGGCCTGTGCAGCTTCAGGTGGGTGAGCAGCAGCTTGGCGCTCCTGCTGCTGCTCCTGCAGTTGGTGCTGCTGTTGTTCAGGGTTCTGCTGCTGCTGCGGCTGGTCTTCGTCTGAATCTGATGTCCAGGAGGAAAGGAAATAAATGGTTCCCATTCTTCTGGTATATACCTCAGTTGAGGAAGCGCTCATTCAAGGTGGGGAGAGGGGTTTCCCAGGAGGTCACACTGGAGATGGGTGTCAGGCTCCAAACTTCCACAACAATAAGTAGGCCTGTTAAAAGTTCCCCCAGACCTGAGACAACAAAGTTCTGCCTCCTGCAAATGATAATTGGTGAAACCTCCTTTTTAATGGTGGAGCTGCAGCTGTTAGTAAGCAATCCACTTGTGCTGCCACCAGGATTCACTGGCGTGTTTCAGAGGAGGCGTGCAGCACGTGGGAAAACTGTTAAAATCAGAAAGGCCTCTCAAAATGGGATTATAGAGGCACTTAACTGGTTGTTAAGGGCCTTAAGGGCCTATCCCGCCTCTTGGAGGCAGGATGGAGACGGGATCAGAAAACTCATATGTGGGAAAATTGCTTGGAGGCGGGATGGAGGCGGGATCGGGCCCGCCCACCAGTTTTTGCAATTTTAACACCTCACACGCCTCCAATCACACCTCCTCGGGCCTGGCAAAATTGAACCCGTTATCTTTGCAGAATAAATGTCAGGAGGCTCTTGGGATGGTTGATTCTTGGAATAATGAAGCATTGAGAAGTAAACAGTGCCTTTGTTCAGGAACTTCAAACTGTTTTGTTTATTCAGTGCAGCAGGTGACAGTGTCAAGGACTCAAAGCTACCGACAATCCATTGCAGTTTGATCAGTATTCAGAACTAGCTGATATTATGATTGGTGCTTCTAGCCTCCTGTACGACTGCTGAAAATTGTCACCATCCATTTAAAGAGCAGACTGATTCTAGCCTCTTGCCCAGGTCCCATTTTAATCGCTCCAGCATTGGCAGCCATGCTTTTAGCTGCCTGGGCCCTAGCCTTTGGAAGTCCCTCATTAAACCTCTCCACCTCTTTCTCCTCCTTTGAGATGCTCCTTAAAACCTACCTCACTGTCTCAATAGCTCCTTATGTGGCTCGGTGTCAAATTTTGTTTGATAACGCTCCTGTGAAGCACCTTGGGATGTTTTACTACGTTAAAGGCGCTATGTAAATGCAAGTTGTTGTTGTTGAGATGGTTCAAAATTAAAGGATCAGTTCTTGAGAGACGTACACACTGTCTGGTGTAGCCAGCTGCAACAGTTTACTTCTACCAGCTCAAACTTGGGGCCTGTCAATGATGAGGGAAAAACTCAGTCCTTGGGCCTGTCAATACAACTCAATTGTTATGGAAGACTCTTCCACTGAAAAAGCCTAAAGGACCACAATCAGTATGATATGCCCTGCCCGGTGAAGAATGGGAACAATTAAAAAAAAATAAAAAGCATTTGTAATAGTGGCAGTAGCTCTGAATTATTCAGCCTCGTGCTGCAGGGATAAGATTTCCCCATCTCACAAGACAGCCGGTTACCTATGCCTTGGTGAAATTGGAACTCTGTGCCCCTGTGGCGTATAGCGGAATATCACGTTGCTAATTGTGGCAACCAGAAGTATTACGGAGAGAGAGAGAGAAGCCGAGAGAATATTATGGTGTGGAGATGCCGGAGTTGGACTGGGGTGGACAAATGAAAGAAGTCACACAACACCAGGTTATAGTCCAACAGCTTTATTTGAAATCACAAGCTTTCGGAGCGCTGCTCCTTCTTCAGGTGAAGTGGAGAAATGCATAAAGACGCAGCTTATATAGTCAGAGAATCATGTCAGATGTTTACAGGTAACCTTTCCAACTGCCATTTATCACACCTCGGCAGAGAGATAATCACAGCAGTCAAAGGTGTGAATGGTGTCCAAACAGGTCAGTCAGGGAAACATTACATCAAAGAACAATGAGGTGGGGGTCACAAGGGGTCAAATATTGCAGATGCTGGGGTCTGTATGAAAAACAAAAAAACAGACGAAAAACATTTTTTTTGGCTGGAAATCACAGCAGGTGCGGCCGCATCTGTGTAGAGAGAACAAGCCAATGTCGACTCGAGTCTGGATGACCCTGCATCAGGTGGGGTTACATGTAGCGTGACATGAACCCAAGATCTCGGTTGAGGCCGTCCTCATGGGTGCGGAACTTGGCTATCAGTTTCTGCTCGACGATTTTGCGTTGTCGGGTGTTGTGTGACTTCTTACACGAGAGAATATTAGGCAGAGATTTCCCCAGTGAAGAGTGTGGCAAGTGCGCGCATTGCAAATTCCGAGCACGTATGGGGGTGATTAATCATTAGTAACTATGAAGCAGTGGGCTCGCTGGTTGGGTTTGTTGCTCTTTCTATGTGTTCAGGTATTAAGCTGCAATGAACTTATTTCTCATTCTGCGTTGGTCTGCTTCAAGAATCAAAGATCATTTTTTTTTTAAATGTCATTTGAGAGGGCAGCAGGTGGAATATAAAGATGTTGCTTTCGTCTGTCAAACTATTTCCTGGTGGGAAAAAACTCAGTTGGCCCAGAGCATAAGTCGTTGGTGCTTTGAAATCAAGTTTGTTATTGCTGGAAAGAAAAATATTGCATTAAGATGTCTTGCATCATTCTGAAAGACCTGGTCCTTGGCACAATGCCATTTTGGAAACATAACAATACACATTTGAGTCATTTGAAACATTCATGCAACAAACAGAATGAAGTGGAGCTAACATAAAGTGGACATGATTGCGGTTTCCATTACTAAGTTGCAACGTTGAAGCAGGACCCAAAATATAACTGAGATTTTTAAATATAAAATGAATATCAGGCATGAAATAAGTGTCCTTTTCCACAGCACTCTAGACAATTGGAGTTGGAGCAGGCCCAGGATCGGAATCCAACGCAGGACCACAGCACAACGGCCGGCGCGCTAGGTAAGTGCAGGTCGGGGGCATGCACCCGCGGGAAGCCCCCGACCCGAATTCCTGGCCCATCAAGTTTACTTCTACCAGCTCAAATTGGGGCCTTTCAATGATGAGGAAAAAACTCAGTACTTGGGCCTGTCAATACAATTCAATTGTTATGGAAGACTCTTCTACTGAAAAGGCCAAGACGACCACAATCAATATGATATCTCCTGTCCAATCCTTTCTATGCTTCCAGCATTTATTGCCCATCTAAATTGCCCTTGAGAAGGTGGTGATGAGCCGCCTTCTTGAACCGCTGCAGTTTGTATGGTGAAGGTACTCCCACAGTGCTGCTAGGGAGGGAGTTCCAGGATTTTTACCCAGTGACGATGAAGGAACAGCGATATACTTCCAAGTCAGGATGATGTGTGACTTGGAGGGGAAGTTGGAGGTGATTATGTTCCCATGCACCTGCTGCCCTTGTCCTTCTAGGTGGCAGAGGTCGCGGATTTGGGAGGTGCTGCTGAAGAAGCCTTGACGAGTTGCTTCAGTGCATCTTCTGGATGGTACACACTGCAGCCACGGTACACCGGTGGTGGAGGGAATGAATATTTAAGGTGGTGGATGGGATGCCAATCAAGCAGGCTGCTTTGTCCTGGATGGTGTCGAGCTTCTTGAGTGTTGTGTAGCTGCCCTCATCCAGGCAAGTGGAGAGTATTCCATCACACTCCTGACTTGTGCCTTGTAGATGGTGGAAAGGCTTTGGGGAGTCAGGAGGTGAGACACTCGCTGCAGAATACCCAGCCTCTGACCTGCTCTTGTTGCCACAGTATTTATATGGCTGGTCCAGTTAAGTTTCTGGTCAATGGTAACCCCCAGGATGTTGATGGTAGGGGATACGATGATGGTAATGCCGTTGAATGTCTTCAGTTTTACTAGGGCTCCTTGATGCCACACTTGGTCAAATGCTGCCTTGATGTCAAGGGCAGTCACTCTCACCTCACCTCTGGAATTCAGCTCTTTTGTCCACGTTTGGACCAAGGCTGTAATGAGGTCTGGAGCCAAGTGGTCCTGGTGGAACGAAAACTGGGCATCGTTGAGCAGGTGAGTAAGTGCCGCTTGATAGGACTGTCGATGACACCTTCCATCACTTTGCTGATGATTGAGAGTAGACTGATGGGGTAGTAATTGGTCGGATTGTATTTGTCCTACTTCTTGCAATGAGTACTTGTCATGCGAAAAAGAATCTCATAGAATCATAGAATGATACAGCACAGAAGGATGTAATTTGGCCCATTGTGCCTGTGCCGGCTCTGTGAAAGAGCTGTCCAATTATTCCCACTCCCCTGCTCTTTCCCCATAGATCTGCAAATTTCTCCTTTTCAAGTTTATATGCAGTTCCGCTTTGAAAGTTATTATTGATTCTGTTTCCACCACCCTTTCAGGCAATGCATTCCAGATCATAACTCGCAGCATAAAAAAAATTCTCCTCATCTCCCCCCTGGATTTTTTGCCAATTATCTTAAATCTGTGTCCTCTGGTTACTGACCCTCCTGCTACTGGAAACAGTTTCTCCCTATTTAATCTATTAAAACCCCATATAATTTTGAACACCTCTATCAAATCCCCCCTTAACCTTCTCTGCTCTAATGGCCCAGTAATTCCGTTCCAAACGCGTGAGTACGGTCAGGGTACTCACGCGTCTGGCCGGAGGAAATGCCGGTTTTCAGCATGCACAGCGCATGCGGGGAAAACCGGCATTTCCTGTCCTCTGAACGAAGGGGTTCAGAGGCAGAACGCGTGCAACTGCACAGGCAGTGCGTGCGCAGTAAAATTCGCCGGTTTCATTCATGCTTTCAGTGAGGTTAAGTCCTTACAACTTACACATGAAAAAAGCATGCGTACAGTTGCTCCAGAGGCTGCGGAGGAAGATATATTTTATCGTGGAGCTTCTGAAAGGCAATATTTTTGTTTGGGAAAGGGAGGAAAGTTATTTTAAGAAATGCTGAGGTAAGTTTTAAAGTTTAATTTTTTTTTTTAAACGGGTTTTCAGTACTGTAGGTAGAAGGAGCAATTGTGGCTGTGTGCATTGCATTTGCTATGTTTATTAAATGTGAAAATGACTGTTCTAAAATGAATAATGTAACATTTCCAACATTTTTAAGAAAGAAACTTTTCATCAGTAATATATTCTTTTAAGTAATTATGTATGTATGTATGTATATATTCCTTTACTTATGTGTATGAATGTATGTATTTAATCATGATTTTCCAATAAGTTACTTTCTCTGAAAGCCATAATTAAATACATACATTCATACACATAAGTAAAGGAATATATACATACATATACGCAAAGGAATATATACAGACATACATACATAATTACTTAAAAGAATATATTACTGATGAAAAGTTTCTTTCTTAAAAATGTTGGAGTCATTTTCACATTTAATAAACACAGCAAATTCAATTCACATAGCCACAATTGCTCCTTCTACCTACAGTACTGAAAACCCGTTTTAAAAAACAAAAATTAAACTTTAAAACTTACCTCAGCATTTCTTAAAATAACTTTCCTCCCTTTCCCAAACAAAAATATTGCCTTTCAGAAGCTCCACGATAAAATATATCTTCCTCCGCAGCCTCTGGAGCAACTGTACTCATGCTTTTTTCATGTGTAAGTTGTAAGGACTTAACCTCACTGAAAGCATGAATGAAACCGGCGAATTTTACTGCGCACGTGCTGCCTGTGCAGTTGCACGCGTTCTGCCTCTGAACCCCTTCGTTCAGAGGACAGGAAATGCCGGTTTTCCCCGCATGCGCTGTGCATGCTGAAAACCGGCATTTCCTCCGGCCAGACTCGTGAGTACCCCGACCGTACTCACGTGTTTGGAACGGAATTACTGGGCCATTGGAAAATCATCTCGGGCTGTGAAATTGATCAGGCGGGTATGATGTATTACCAAGACGATAACGCGTTTCTCCTGCCATAGGCCGGTGTGATTTTCTAACCAGTCACTTCATTAAAATTACTTTAACAACTCTTTCCATTTCTTCCTTGCAAGGATGTCTGTGTAAGCAGGAGGCCTGTGAGCGAGAAAAATGCCCGGGAACTGCTAGTAGCCAACACCTTCACGAGCTAGTGGCGCCTTGTACCTCCCCCTCCCCCCGCAAGGCAAAGAAAGGAGCAGACACAATTTAAAGTGAAGCAGTGAACTTTTATTGCATCATAAAACAGTTTTCAGGGTCAGTTTTGATGTAGATAGTTTATAACTTTAAAATGTTAACTAGCTATTTCCTGCTTTTCAAACATTTGTAAACATGAATAGTTCAGAAAAAAATGTGTTAACATTTTAAAGTGACTTTTTCTGTTTTCTTAGTGCAATAAAGACATTCAAGGTGGAAACTAGCTATGTTCTAATTTTCAAATAGTTGTTGTAAAAATACTTTGGCTCCAATAAAAGTTGCTATTTTTTTTCAAACTGACTACAGGCTGCACTGTTTAAAGGAAAAGGTTACATATCCTTTCAGTCACAAATAAACATTTCAATGAAAAAAGCAAACACAACATTTTACATGTCAATAAAATGAATAATTTAACAATTGCACGATTTGCCCCCTCGCATCTGCGACTGAGGGTCCAAGGAGGTGCATTGCGCAAGAGGTCATCGTCATACGTATCCTCACACTGTTCCCTTTCGGGAACTGTATGAAGTGGTGGAAGGATTTCTGGCCACGTTAAGGCTCCTTCCGTGACCATAACCATCTTCATACCAGCCATTAGGGTGGTTAGTCCTATGGCGCGAGGGTTTTACGGGCTCCCACAACCTATCTGAGGGGGGGGGCACCCACACCCGCGGACGCAAATATCCCGCTGAATGTCCACCCAGAATTTATAGTTGGAGCTCCGACTCCACTTGCCGGGACTGTCTGGAGCGGGGTTCGAAACCCTACTCCTTCTGGCCCAGCGGCGGGGATGCTTACCGCTACGCAAAAGGCCCACTCCGCGCAAAAGATGACACCCATACGTTTCCTGCGCCTTTTCCCTCCCCGTGACTGGAGCCCTATGCTGCCACTTGAAAGACCAAGCCATCATCTGTCCTTTTTGCGGCACCTTGGACTTCTCATTACCAATGATGAGCAGGCGCTGCGTCTCCACCTCGTTGAGGAGATTGCTGAGGTCATCATCAGTTCAATTGTGAGTTCTTTTAATGCCGTGAATTGTGCTCATTCCAGCCATTTCACGTTGCTAATCTGAGTGGGCCTTTGGCGTAGCGGTAGCATCCCCGCCGCTGGGCCACACGGCGTAGGGTTTCGAACCCCGCTCCAGACAGTCCCGGCAAGTGGAGTCAGAGCTCCGGCTCTAAATTCTGGGTAGACATCCAGTGGGATATTTGCGTCCGTGGGTGTGGGTGGCCCCCCCCTCGTATAGGTTGTGGGAGCCCGTAAAACCCTCCCGCCATAGGACTAACCACCCTAATGGCTGGTACAAAGATGGTTATGGTCACGGAAGGAGCGTTAATCACGGCCAGAAATCCTTCCAACACTTCATACAGTTCCCCAAAGGGAACAGTGTGAAGACATGTATGACGACGATGTTGCTAATTAAATAAATGGAATGAAAAAATGCTTTCAGGGCTTTTAAAAGTCTTTAAATTGCTTTAATTCTGTTTAAAACTACTTCAGATTCTTCAAAATAATGTAAACGTTTATAAAAGTTACCAAAAGCTTCATAAAAATAACAAAAACCTATTTAAAATACTGCTCTACATGTAAAAATGCTTTGCAGCTTGTGAGAAACATTGGGGGCGTGTCCTTTTAAAATGAGACCTCAAGGGGCGTGTCTCACTTGCACTGCGCACTCCAGGCTTCGCGCTGGCTGCACTCCTGGGCGGCGTGACGTCAGACGCTGCCCGGGAGTCATCATTTTATAACAGGAATTCCAGGCGTCCCTGAAGCTCAACGGCCGGCGCGTCGGGTAAGTGCACATCGGGGGCTTGCACGCGCGGCAAGCCCCCGATCCTAATTTCTGCCCCATTACAGCCTTGAAATATAATGTTATGTATTTTTTTCTACATATATATATAGATCTGAAAAGGGAACTTTTACTGAGGTCATATCCACAGGGAATCTGACTGAGGAAGCGATAACTGAGCAAAGGTGATTCTAGTTATCTGGGTGTGAGAGCATGGAAGCCAATTGTCTAGTCAACACAGGCTGAAAAGAGAAACAAATTGCAACGGACGTTAGAGGAAATGACAATTATTTGGATATTTATGTCGCAAGAAAAAGTGTTAAAGAACAAATGGAGTGGATCCCTTGCTGTCTCACCAAGTTTAGCAACTGAATAGCTAAACCATACAGACCAAAATGGTTCCAGCTTCGATACCTGAGTTGTTTGTGTAGTGTATGTACCTTTAAGGGAAGAACTACTTTTTATAGCTCCTGTATACTGTAGTACCGGCAGTGACCACACCTGTATATAAATCCTGAGTAGGGATTTGTACGTTTAGTTTTAGAGTAACCCTCATCCAGTAAATACCTGTTGATTGTTCCCTGCAGTCTCGTGTCTAGTTATTGAAGGACACACAACATCAAAATACACGGATCTAACATTGGCGATGAGGCAGATTCGAACCTACCTGCAACTCTGCATTACCTCCCAGGGATTCACTCCTGGAGAACAGTGGAAGAAAGTTGAGGCCAGAAGCACGGGCGTCTACCACGAGCAACCGCCCAGTCATCCAGCAGAGATTTGAGCATCGCAGGGGAGGCTGTTGAGAGCTGGGCTTGGTTCTCCAGTCACGGTGGTCCAGCGAAACAGGCTGGCAACAGGTACGGTGCAGACCCTTCCCGGGCAGCGGCGGCTAGAGCCGACCGACGGCACAGAAAAGGCCGAGCAGCGTTGATGGGAGAAGAGAGAGGGTAGAGCGCACAGGGCACAGCCGGTGTTCAGGACCGAGCGGCGTCGACGGGAGAAGAGAGAGGGTAGAGCGCACAGGGCACAGCCGGTGTTCAGGACCGAACGGCGTCGATGGGAGAAGAGAGAGAGAGGCGCGAAGGAAAACACGCAGAGCGCAGCCGGTGTTCAAGGGACGAGCAGCGTCAGCGGGGAAGAAAGGGAAATGCGCAGAGTGCAGCCGGTGTTCAAGGGCCGAGCAGCCGCAGTGGAGAAGAAGGGAGAGCGCGGGAAATGCCATTTTGAGCCGCAGCGGCGAAGAAGGGAGAGCGCGGGAAAACGCCATTTTGAGCCGCAGCGGAGAAAAAGGGAGAGCGCGGGAAATCGCCATTTTGAGCCAGTCTAACCACACCCAGGGATGCCGAAGAGTGGCAGTATCACAGCGTTCGACAGTGAAGTCAAAGATTGGACGACATATGTCGAACGCATAGAAGTGTACTGCAAGGCGAATGAAGTGCCAGATGAGAGGAAAGCGCTGGTATTGTTGAATTCCATGGGTGCAAAAACGTATGGCTTACTGCAAAACCTAGTAACCCCAGAGCAGCCAGTGGAAAAGGATTTTGGAAACATAGTGTCAATCCTACAGAACCACTTAAACCCCACACCGCTGCTGATAGCAGAAAGATTTAAGTTTCACCAAAGGAACCAGCATAAAGATGAAAGTAATGCTGAGTATTTAACGGAACTGCGCAAGCTATCGAAACACTGCCAGTTTGGAACGGGACTAGCAGATACTTTAAAGGACAAGTTTGTGTGTGGGCTTCAAAGTGAAGGAACCCAGAAACGGCTTCTATCAGAAAAGGATCTTATGCTGGACAAGGCTTTCAGCATGGCAGTATCACACAAAGCAGCTGCACGGGGCGCTGCAGAGATACAATGGAGACCGCAAGAATATGGCACAAATGAAATGTCATACGGAACAGTGAAGTGCTATCGCTGCGGCAGAACAACACACGACCATAATGATTGCTGGTTTAAGGACAAAGTGTGAAGACAGTGTGGAAAAGTAGGACATATAGCAAGAGTATGCAGGTCGGGAAAGAAAACCAGCAGCAAGAAATCTCCACAGGAGAAGTACAAGAAGGTACATAAGGTGACGGAGAGTAGTTCAGACGAACAGAAAAGTGATACAGACTCCGGAAGCAAGGAGCTGGGTTGTCTGAAACTACATAAGGTGATCCAAACGGAGGATCACCAAACTATCTGGGTCACGCTCAAGATAGCTGGAGTCCAAGTGAAAATGGAATTGGACACAGGATCAGCCCTAACAGTCATAAACCGAAGGGACTACAAGCGGCTATTCTCACATATACCCTTGAGAGATACAAAGATTGTCTTGAAGACGTACACGGGGCAAAAAGTCTACCCCAAAGGAAATATAAGGGTGAACTTTGTATGTAACGGTAAGGAAGCACCAAAAATGGACCTATATGTATTGCCAGATGGATGACCACCACTACTAGGACGTGAATGGATCCGGAAGATAAAGCTAGATTGGCATTCCATACAAGCACTGACTGTAGATGCCAAAAAGGATGACGACGCCACACCTGGACGACTGTCAAAAATGCTAACTGATGCACAAGAATTGTTCCAGGAGGGACTTGGAACACTAAAAGGTATAACAGTGATGATCAAAATAGCGGAAAATGCAAGCCCAAAGTTTTTTAAGGCCAGACCGGTGCCTTATGCGATCCGCCCAGCCGTCGAAGCAGAGCTGGAAGGTTTGGAACGTTCAGGAGTACTGTCCAAAGTGGACTGGAGCGAGTGGGCCACACCCATCGTTCCTGTAATGAAGAGGTCGTTGAGTAATACGCCTGGGGAACCAAATAAAGTTCGCATCTGTGGGGACTTTAAGGTGACAGTGAACCCAGTTCTTCACACGGTACAATATCCGCTTCCGCGGATTGAAGATATTTTCGCCTCGCTATCTGGAGGGAAACGCTTCACTAAGATTGACCTGGCCCAGGCGTACCTGCAAATGGAGGTAGAAGAAGCCTCGAAACAGTACCTCACGATCAACACTCATAAAGGTCTCTACCAATACAACCGGTTGGTGCTCGGGGTAGCATCAGCTCTGGCTATTTGGCAAAGGGCAATGGATCAAGTCCTGCAAGGGATTCCAGGGACCCAGTGTTATTTGGACAATGTCCTGGTCACGGGCGAAAATGAGAGTGCTCACCTTGCCAACCTGGAGCAGGTGCTCACTAGATTGAAGGAATATGGGCTCCGAGCAAATCGCCACAAATGCGAGTTTTTCCAGAAGCAGATCTCGTATTGTGGCCACGTTATTGATGAAGAGGGGTTACATAAGTTCCCTGAAAAGATTGAGGCAGTAGTCAAGGCTCCAGCACTGGAAAATGTGTCACAACTGAGGTCGTTCCTCGGGCTGGTGAACTACTACCATAAGTTCTTGCCGAATTTGTCTACAGTACTACACCCACTGAACACCCTACTGCAAACGGGGGTACCATGGAAGTGGAATGACGAATGTAAACGAGCTTTCCAGAAGTGCAAAGAATTGGTCACATCAAAAGAGGTGTTGGCTCATTTCAACACAGCACTACCAATTCGGTTGGTGTGTGATGCATCACCCTATGGCATTGGAGCGGTGCTGTTGCACAAGTTCCCGGACGGCTCGGAGAGGCCGGTAGCCTTTGCGTCTCGGTCACTAACCTCAGCCGAGCGTAACTACACCCAGATTGACAGGGAGGCCCTCAGCCTAGTGTGGGGAGTGAAAAAGTTCAACCACTATCTGCACGGGCAGAAGTTCACCTTGCTGACGGACCACCAACCACTTGTCTCCATCTTTAATCCAAAGAAGGGCGTGCCAGTGATGACTGCGCAACGGCTACAAAGATGGTCCCTTTTTCTAGGGGTGAACCAATATGAAATAGAGTATAAGGGCACGAAACAGCATGGAAACGCTGATGGGCTATCACGCCTGCCACTGCCTACTGCCTGCGGAGGAAGCACCAGCAGTGGACCCTGTCGAAATATTTCATTCGACTCTTATTGAATGCTTGCCAGTAACTAACGCTGATATAGAGAAGGAGACCTGAAATGACCCGACACTGTCTCGGGTATATGACTTGACGGTGAAGGGATGGCCAACACATGGCGACTCACTGTTGCCAGCATTCTCATCCAGAAGAGAACAGCTGTCAGTATGCCAGGGGACCTTGATGTGTGGATCCCGAGTGGTAATTCCACCCAAGTTAAGGGAGAGAGTGCTCAATGAGCTTCACGAAGGCCATCTGGGAGGGGTGAAAATTAAAAGCCTTGCTAGGGCTTATGTGTGGTGGCTGGGGATCGATCAGCAAATCGAGGACCTGACAAAGAGCTTCTCAGGATGCCAGAAGGTCCAAAATGCACCACCACATGCCCCTCTACACCCATGGGAATGGCCCTCATCTCCATGGCAACGGGTGCATATTGATTTTGCTGGTCCATTCATGGACTCAATGTTTCTAATAGCCGTGGATGCGCACTCGAAATGGCCTGAGGTGATCAAAATGTCCTCCACCACCACGGAGCAAACGATTGCAGTCCTACGGACCATATTTGCCAGGAACGGCTTGCCAGAGCAGATTTGCTCTGATAACGGACCACAGTTTGTGTCCGAAGAGTTTCGAAGATTCATGAAAAGGAATGGGGTAAGGCATTACACATCCGCCCCGTATCATCCAGCCACAAATGGATTGGCTGAGAGGTTTGTACAAACCTTTAAGAAAACACTAAGGGCCATGTGCGTTGACGACATTCCACTGCAGCATAAGGTGGACAATTTCCTGTTAGCCTACAGAAATGCGACACATGCAGTCACCAACCACACCCCGGCCATGATGTTTTTTAACCGAAGGTTGAGATCTCGTCTGGATTTGCTCAGACCAAATGTACGAAGAGATGTTGAGAATAAGCAATTCCAGCACATCAATGAGAAGCCGACAAGGAGCTTCAATGTAGGGCAACCAGTCTTGGCCCGCGACTACCGAACAGAGAAATGGCAACCAGGAACGATATGCACACGGCAGGGGCCACTAATGCACACAGTGGATGTTGGGGAGAACATTGTGAGACGCCATGTCGACCAGATCCTAGAGTCACAGGAACGAGTCAACCCCATGTCTCGCGCACCTGGTGATGAACCCGACATACAGGTAGCATCTACCCCAGAAACAGTAGCATCGGAAGCTGATGAACCAACTGACAACAGGGGGCCTCCGCACCAAGAACAAGAGAAGCAGGAAAGGCGCTATCCAGAAAGGATCAGGAAGCCGCCCCAAAGACTGAATTTATAAATGGACTATTTTCAGTTAATGTGCACGTTAAAAGTGTTAATTGTTAAATGAATGTTATGGTACTGTCAATCTAAAAGGGAGGAATTGTAGTGTATGTACCTTTAAGGGGAGAACCACTTTTTACAGCTCCTGTATACTGTAGTACCGGCAGTGACCACACCTGTATATAAACCCTGAGTAGGGATCTGTACGTTTAGTTTTAGAGTAACCCTCATCCAGTAAATACCTGTTGATTGTTCCCTGCAGTCTCGTGTCTAGTTATTGAAGGACACACAACATCAAAATACACGGATCCAACAGTTTGGATAGAGTTTCCACTGGCAGGAGTGTCGGTAACCAAAGGACGCAGATTTAAGGTCATTGGAAAAAGAACCAGAGGAGAGATTAGCAGAATCTTTTTTACGCAGCACGTTGTTGTGATCTGGAATGCACGGCCTGAAAGGGTGGTGGAAGCAGATTCAATAGTAACTTTCTAAAGGAGATTGGATATATACATGAATAAGGAAAATGTGCAGGCCTATGGGGAAAGAGCAGGGGAGTGGGACTAATTGGATAGCTCTTTCACAGAGCTGGCACAGACCCGAGGGGCCGAGTGGCCTCCTTCTGTGCTGTATGATTCCCTGATTCTATTATCTCAGCTGTGGGTACTGCTACAGTCCTCATGCTTAGGGAAAGGAAATATTATCCAGCATTCCCATTCAAGATCATTGTTCAGCAACCTCCTGCTGCAAGTGAAATGAGGACAAGACTTGGGACACCTTTGATGCTATGCAAATATCACGTGGAAAGAATGGCTACTTGTAAGAGTTAATTAAAGTCAACTGGTGGTTGTGAAACATACTACAGCAAGGGGTTAAATGTAGGGAGCAGAAGGAAGATTGGAGGGGTAAACAGAACATATAGAGGTCTTTAGCAATGAATAAGGTGAGACTGGAGAGAAAAATAGAACAGCTCTGCTTTTAAATCATTTAGAAAATGAGCAGTTTTCATTGTATGAAATGTCTGCACTGGGCATCGAGCACTGTCATTTATGTTGCTTTTAGCTTCAACATTCACTCAGAACTGACACATAGCAGAGTCCTGACAGAAGATCAAAGCTAAGAAATTACAGTGAAGATGGTCACCTTCTACAATGAAACATTTTTTTTTCAAATGATGCAAAGTAGTGGAAATGATTTGTTTCTATCTTTCCATTCCTTCATAATTTTAAACCTATTATCAAATCATCCTGTAATTTTTTCTATTCTAATAAAAACTGCCTCAATTTTTCAAGTCTTTCCTTGAATTTCTACCTCCTCATGCCAGGCAGCATCCTTGCGAGTCTGCGCTGTACCCTCTCCATTACCTCCGCATCCTTCCTATAGTGTGGAGCCCAAAACTGCACACAGTAGTCCAACTATGGTCTTACTAAGAAATAAAAACAGAAAATGCTGGAAATACTCAGCAGGTCAGGCAGCATCTGTGGAGAGAGAAACAGAGCTAACGTTTCAGGTCGATGACCTTTCGTCAGAACGTCAGAAGGTTCTGACGAAGGGTCATCGACCTGAAACGTTGGCTCTGTTTCTCTCTCCACAGATGCTGCCTGACCTGCTGAGTATTTCCAGCATTTTCTGTTTTTATTTATGGTCTCACTAAGGTTTTATATAGATTCACTTTTACATCGCATCTTTTATATTCTATGCCTCTTGTCATAAAACCCATTGTCCCATTAGCTTCTTTAGGCACTTTAGGTGCTACTTTTAACGTCTTGTAAACTTGTTCTGTAGCGGTGTCACCAAACAAGGCAGAAGAGTCCATATCTCCGAGGAGCCAGCCAATCATTCCTCTTTCTACTTGAAAGGGCTGTGTCACAATTGATTGGCTCAGAAAGAAAAACATTGTGAACAGGCCCTGAGAGCATCCACTGAGGCCCATTAATTCTGATGCCGATCATGTTCCATTTGTATATCGGTGGGAATAGTTCTTTCTGTTCAGGTGTAGCATAGTGTTGTTGGCAGTAAAAGAAAGAAATGGCTACATGCATTAAGGGAATGTGTCTTGTATCTTAAGGAAGCTAACAATCTGGTAGGATTGCAGCTATTTTTACTTCTGATGCTGATCTGCGATGAAGTGTATGCAGCTGGTTGCATACGGACTTCAATTGCCTTCTTAATGGGTCAGTGTGCAGGAAAGTGGCTGATATGTTCCCTCTGTGGGTCCCCGTCCCAATAAAGTTGAGGACTACGTCGTGGCATTTATATTGATGACTTCATTACGGTGTCAGCCGTGGCTCAATTGGTAGCACTCTCGCCTCGGAGTCAGAAGGTTGTGGACATAATCCAAGGATTTGAGTACATAATCCAGACTGTACTGAGCAAGTGCTGCCCTGTCGTAGGTGCTGCCTTTTGGTTGAGGAGTTATATCGAGGTCCCGTCTGACCTCTCAGGTGGGCGAAAAAAACAATCCCGTGGCACTATTTCAAAGAAGAGCTGGGGGAGACCTCCCCAGTGTCCGGGCTAATATTTATCTCTCAAACAACATCACTAAAAAAAAAACAGATTGACATGAATCAGTCATTCATGAAAGAAAGACTTATGAAATAATACTGAGCGGCCTATGGGTGGCGCAGTCCAGGGAGAATATAAATACTCGGGCACGGGCCCAGCTTGCGCAGGACATTCTTAAAAGGAACTAGTGAAGGACACAACTAGACATCCATGTGGTAAAACAGTTGATTAAAGCTTTGTTTAATGCTTAGACCAAGTGCCTAGTAGTTTTCTTACATCACAGATTAACTGGTTATTTCTCATTGCTGTTTGTGGGACCTTGCTGTGCACAAATTGGCTGCCATGTTTCCTACGTTAAAACAGTGATGACACATCAAAAGTACTTCATTGGAGAAGGCCTGAGATCATGAAATATGCAATATAAATGCAAGTCTTTCTTTCATCAGATATTACGGAACAAAATCAGCTTTAAAGCAACTGGTAATGGAGGTTGAAAAAGCAATGGGGAACGTTGTCCTGGTCCTCCATCTGCTGAGGCCGAACACTCATGTATTGCTCCTTTATTATTTCCAGGCAATGCCCGGGGATAGTTCTGAATGCAAGTCCTGTTTCCCCTATTCACTCTCTGTGTTTCTGGATCAACCTCTCCTTGTACTATTGCTGCGCTAAGAGATCGTGGACCATGACCCCATGGTGGAAGGCAGAAAAGCCCTATGGTCTATTGCCTTTCTCTGCTGTCGTGATACTTTGAATTTTTTTTGCTCTCCCTCAGGCACATTAACAGCAGATTTGACTTGGAGTCAAATGCTCCCTTTTCGATTAGTTTACTCTCTCTCTCTCTCCCTGCATATTTCCACCAGAGGTTTTCACGATTGGCCTTTAATGAGCTTAAGAAGTAAAAATTTAATTTTTCTACCAGTTTTTGTGAGTCTCCGTGGATCCATTTTCAGATGGGAGAATTCTTGGAGCAGCACGATGCACAGGTGCTTTCGGTGGCATTTTCCCCCCAATATTGTGCCGCCTTTAGCTCTCAATGGGCCCAAAACCAGATGGGCCAGTGATCCTGACCAGCAGTGTCTGCTGCTGTTGACTTCACTGAAGTATGCGGGGTCAGGGAGAGGTTACCCAACCCTGGGTGGACCTCCCATCCTGCATCTCGAGTGCCTGCCTGTCCTAGCAGCACTGCGCCAGACCGAGGCCCCCAGCGGCCTATAAGAGAATTCAAATCTGACACCAAATATGGATGCAACTAAATCTTTTATTGTGTTTGACCAAGTCTTGACACATTCAGGGGACGATTTTGCCAGCACTGGGGAGGTGAATATGGAGGCGGGACTGCCGGGAAAATGGCAGAATTTGGGGACGGGTGCCCAACCCGCCACCAACCCGACTCCATGCCATCTTGCCAGGAGGCGGGTAGCCGTCCCGCGCTGGGTCCCATCTCCTTGGAGGCAGGAAGGGATTAAAGCCTATTAACTGCCTGTTAACAGGTAGTTAACAGGTAGAAAATAGGATTGTCCCCTTTTTACCCTCACAAGTGCGGGCTTCCCGAAGGCTCTGGAACCCGCCAGCTCAGCGAGGCGAGTAGTGGGTCTGCAGGGGTGGGGGGTTGCAAAAATGTGCTGTGAAGATAAGTGATGGGTACAAGAGTGTAGAGGTGAGTATCTGAGGTAAGTGCAAAGTGTTATTAAAAGTGTACTTACCTTTGTTTCTTCCTGCAGGCTTCAGTCGCTATATATGCGGAGAGTCTCGCACCTCTGCTTTGGGGATGACAGATGGCCGTTGCATTTTCAGATGCAACAACCATCTCATTTCTGTAAAAGAAAGAAGTTTGATGAGGTCTTGACTTCAAGATCTCATCAAGCTACAGAGAATGTCACTGTTTGACAGCTTCACAGAGCTGTCAAACAATGACAATTCATCTGTCAAAAATTTTTGACAGATGCAATGTCATACATCGATGTTCTCTGCATCCAGCTTTCCCTTAATTGGCCTGCTAAGCCCACTCGGCGGGCTTAACAAGGTCAATCAAGGGAAAATAGCGTGGGTTTGCCAGAAGATGATGGAGGTGGGGTTGAAACCTGACAAGTGGGAGACCCGCCTCCAAAAGTTTCCCATTGGCAAAATCATCCCCTTAATGTCCAAGCAGTAGTCATACAGGAAAATCAACTATAGTAACGCGCTTTTCCTTTGGGTAGAGACATAACCTTCATTGAACCTTTCGTTCATATCTCTCTACAAATTGTGAAGGAAATCTCAAGATCTTTATGGACCTCTAGTCATGCACACTGTCCTAGATGATTTATTATGGTGTAACAGTAGTTATTGTGAACAAGGCCCCCAGAAATGAGGTAGTTCTTGACAACTTGTTTACCGTTAGGCATGTAACTAATCACCTTGATCTCATTGTCCCGTTTCCTATCTCAAGACCATCTTGGCTATCTCGTTCCATCGTGTATTAGTAAAGTTTAGTCAAACACACCCTGTACTTCAGGAGGAAACAAACAGCACAGTCAGCTAAATTATGAACTGAAACATTAAACCGTGAAGCATCCTGGGAATGAACAGCATAATCATTTCATTATTTCTAGCTACAGTACTAATCCACAAGCCATTTACAAGTTAAAAGAAAGCAGAAATCATATGAGATTAAACCAAATCCTAATCCTACGTATATAGGTATACACGAATAGGGTATCTTTCAGGGCCCCCTTTGGAAGTTTACTTTTTTGGAGATGTTTAATTCAAATCATAGAATCATAGAAGTTTACGACACAGAAGGAGGCCATTCGGCCCATCATATCTGTGCCGGTCGAAAAAGAGCTATCTAGCCTAACCCCACTTTCCAACTCTTGGTCCGTAGCCTTGTAGGTTACGGCACTTCAAGTGAATATCCAAGTACTTTTTAAATGTGATGATGGTTTCTGCCTCTACCACCCTTTCAGGCAACAAAATAAAATGTGACCCTGAGTGGCTTGATCTTCACTATGTTTTACCCAAGTCTTGGTTAATTTTCAAGTGGTCTGAGAAAAGAAAATATGCTTAACCTCTCAATTGGTATCTTGAATTATCTGTAATTAGTACTTGAGGCAGAGTATTAGAATAGAGCTCATTGGCTTTACAGTATTGGAGAAAATGATAAACCATTAGAGTCTCAGAAGTGTTAACATTTAGGGGGAAACATTCGGTATCGGCCCATTTGGGGCGCAATTATCGGCCAGGCGCAAAGTTTAGTGCTTGGCGCTAAATTGTCACTTCTGACTGCAAACTTGGCTTCCATCGCCCCTGGAGGTGATTGGAGTGCTAAATCAGGTGTTACACACCGCTCTTAAGGTGCTAACGCCGAGGAGCGAGGCGCTACCTCAGAGTGCTGGCGAAGCTCATGTGATGTCAATCAGCAATGGAACACAGACACACTGGTGCCGGTCAGTTCTTAAAGTGGAGGGTCGATCTTGCTCTCCATCCACACTCTACTCATTGCAGCCTTGAATCTCGGCCTGGAGAGACCTGTACATCAAATCTGCTGGAAAGAACAATGGAGAGGCCCAGGGAAAGAGCTCAGAGTGGAGTCCCCACAGTCTCTTCTAAATCGATTCAAGGAAGGACAAATCAAAATTAACCTGCAAAGTGCAGCTCAGTACCCAAAACTCCTTCACACAGCGTTGAATCTCTCCAGAAGTCTCTCTCTCTCTCTCTCTCAGAATGCGTGGTGCAAAAATGCCGCCGACAAAAAGAGTCAGGAAGCAGTCGCCTTTAAATAGCGTTCCCCCAGTCCCTTCCCGACTACAAAACGTTCCCCTCAACCTGTCGTTGCTAGCAGCAGGCGGTAAGGCAGGGGGCGCCACTCAATATCTGGTCCGGGGCACTACTGGGGAGTTCCACGCTCAACTGACGTCACGATCTGCGGGCGCAGGAGATTGTGGCGGTAATGTTTAGTGCCGCCGCAAAATGTCTGGTCAATTTCACTGGCGGTGCAAACATCGCCGTGACCAGGCGCTAGTTGCTTTGCACCCCATTAGCGCCCTCAAAGCAACCAAATTTTTCCCCCTTAGTCTTAAATTGAAATAGCTCAAACGCAGCTTCTGATTAAAAGCTTGTGTGTGTAATTTGGCTCCTTTCCGCCTGCTGTTAGCACCTCTGGGGGGTGCTAAATGGGTGCAAAGGGGTTACTGCCCGGGGGAGGGGGAAAAAGCACCTTGCAAGAAATTCGGTGGGTCGTTGCTGAGGCGCTACTCAATAGCAGTGCGCCCCCGCCGGTAGCACCCTGGGCCACTGCCAATGATGTCATTGCCAAGTGATGTGATACCTTAGCGCCCCACGGCAGAAATTCGGTTGCACCCCACGAGACTGCCGCAGGAGGTGTCAGCGCTAGCCTCGCGGATCGCGAGCTGGACCGTCCTCCGCTCATGGGGCGGTATTTAAAGGGAAAGTGTGGCCGCGACCTGCTCCGCCTTTTTGTTTCTTTGGCCGACCTCCATGTTGGCCCTTCGTGATGGGCCGTGGCGTGGTCCTGGCTGTCATGTCACCACACCACCCTGGTGGCCTCGTGTGGGCCATCAGAAGCCCTGCAGAGTGCCCAATGGGCCCCCCCTTTAACTGAAGGGGTGGGGCGTTGAAACGCAGCAGTGCTCCGCCGAACCTCCACGGAGCACTACTGATTGCGCCCTGACATCGCCTCGGTTACAGCCCCACCAGGAAGTGGAGCGCCCGACATTGCGCGCCACTTTTTGGGCAGGGCGGTAAGGTGAATTTTGCGGTCGGGGTGCGACTTCCTTGCTGGGCACAAGATGTCCTGCCTCACCAGCATTACCACCCCGAAACTGGGCGCTACCTAATTTCACGCCCCTTAAGTTTTAAGACTGAGTCCCCGAGATTACTTCTTACTTTAGCTATTAAAGAATGCGATTGATCAGCTGCTCGTCACCTCTTTTGTTTTCATCAGTCAACTGAGTTTGATTCCTTGTTTTCAGTCAGAGAAGCTCTCATAGCCCATAGATTTACTGGCTGGAATTAGAGTGTAGTCAATGTTCCTCCTACGGCTCAGTTAGTAAATACGTTATTGTGGAATTGATTAGGAAGATCTCAGGTTTGATCTCCAATCTGTGACCGTAATTGGGGTGGCTTTTTGGATGCAGTGCACATGGCCTGTTCTATTCAGGGCAAAAAGTAGCCAGGGTTCTGCTCTTTACTGCCCCCCAGATACTCTTGTTGGATAACGTGTGTGTATATGTGAGCGTGCGTGTGTGTATGTCTATCTGCTTGTGTACTTATATATGTGTGTGGTGTATATATATATATGTGTGAGTGTATATATGTGTGTGTATATATGTGTATATATATATGTGTGTGTATATGTGTGTGTGTGTGTTAAAATTCAGTGAGGACAGGATTGGGTTCAGCTATGATTAAATAGCCTATAGACCTGCTGAGTTTTTCCAGCATTTTCTGTTGTTATTTCGGATTTCCAACATCTGCAGTATTTTGCTATTGTACTAGTGTGCCAACAATCCTGGTCTAGATTCACACATGAGAACTAGCCTCTTTGTTTCGATTCTCGAGAGGGTGCTACTGGCCACTAGGGGAGGGTGAAGAATGGAAGTGAAAACTTTCAGTGTCAATCAAACTCCGCCATTGGACCGTCACTTTTTCCGGAAGATTTCATTGCTTAAACTCTTTTAAATGATTCCTGTCTTTTTTTGGAACAAGCAAAAAGGGAAGGCAACTCTCAGAGACAGAGTAGCAGTTGTGGCCATTGCACCACATCACATCAGATATAACAACTAACTCCGACAGATATTAATCTCAGTCGATTGATTTTTGTGGAGAACTTACCACATAATCTTTGCCATTATTTTGTTGCACTTAGCAAGAGGACGAGTTTCAACTTTGGGAAATGGAAAGTATTTTCGGTTCTGCCTCTCGTGTCAGCATCACCCATTCTGAGGTCGAGTGTCATGCGGGTCAGCCTGGTGATATATAGTGCCTAAGAGCTGACATTGTTCGAATGTTTCTACTGCATCGGGCAAGGCGTACACATGAAACTCTGTTCTCCATTTTATAAAAGTTTTTAAGCTAGTTGAAATAACCATGTTAATAATGTGTGTGTGCTAGGCCAATGTAGCAGAGCCTGGTCTCCAATCGTCTTGGATCCCCTTGCCATTGGACCAAGACCTTGCTCTGTCAAGCCCGTGTGGTAGCTGGTGTTCAACGGCCACCCCACGTTAAAAGAATTCACGCACAGGCATCTCCCACCCTTTAAAATGAAGTTCGGGGCCTGGAACGTCAGGACCCTTATGGACAACCCCAACAGTGACAGACCAGAACGCTGTACTGCTATCATTGCCCCAGAGCTCAGACATTTCGACATAGACATCGCCGCCCTAAGCGAGACCTGGCGGGCAGGGGAAGGCCAGCTCAAGGCTCGCTCAGGCCAACATCCCCAGCATCGAAGCTTTTAAACCACGCTCGATCAGCTCTGTTGGATGGGCCACATCATCTGCATGCCTGATACGAGACTCCCAAAACAAGCGCTCTACTCAGAGCTCCGACACGGCAAGAGAGCCCCAGGTGGGCAGAGGAAATGCTTCAAGGATACCCGCGAAGCCTCCTTGAAAAAGTGCAACATCCCCACCGACACCTGGGAATCCCTGACCCAAGACCGCACAAAGTGGAGGAGAAGCATCCGGGAAGGCGCTGAACACCTCGAGTCTCTTTGCCGGGAGCAGGCGGAAGCCAAGCGCAAACAGGAGAAGGAGCGCACGTCAACCCAGGCACCCCACCCACCTGCCCCTTCAACCACCGTCTGCCCCACCTGTGACAGAGACTGTAGGTCCCACATTGGACTCATCAGTCACCTGCGAACTCATTTTTAGTGTTGAAGCAAGTCATCCTCGGTTCCGAGGGACTGCCTAAGAAGAAGTTAAAATACAGAGAAACATCTTACAACTGCTTCAACCAATGCATTATAAAAATATCGCTAAGGTACCATAACAGAAACATCAGGAGATTTCACCCCCCCACCCCCGCCACCCACACTCCCTCCTTTCTGCCCCCAGTATGACATTTCCATTTCCTACTGCAGCAATTCCTTTGGCCTTTGTCAGTACGATTGCCAGTTAGTGTCGCGAGGTACTGAATTACAGGTATTTTGTGTGGTGGATTTGTGCTCATTACAGCTGGATTGTGTGTCGAAACTCATTTCTCTCCGGATCCTTACCTCTGTCAGAAAGAGAAAACTGCCTTCTCGCTAATATTAGCTAAATTTGTACTCAGGACCTGCAGGAAAACAGTTGTTAACTGACCGCACAACCATGTAATACTTTCCCCCCCCCCCCCCCAACTAACGTCCTTGTGAAAATAAAACACTTTTTGGGAGGTTCCCATATGGTGGCTATTAATAAATAATAATTACTAAAGTTACTTCCAAATTATTATTCAGCACTTTTGTGCAGCTACACACAGTATTTACAGCACAGAAACAGGCCATTCAGCCCAACAGGCCCCTGCTGGTGTCTTAGCTCCACACGAGCCTCCTCCCACCCTACTCCATCTCACCCCGTCAACATACCCTTCCATTACTTTCTCCCTCATGTGTTTATCTAGTTTCACCTTAAATGCATCCATGTTAATCGCCTCAGCCGCTCCTTGTGTTAGCGAGTTCCACATTCTCTCTGGGTAAAGAAGTTTCTCCTGAGTTCCCTATTGGATTTATTAGTGGCTATCTTATATTGATGGTTCCTAGTTCTGGTCGCCCCGCATCTTCTCTACCCTGTCAAACCCTTTCATAATCTTGAAGGCCTCTATCAGGTCACACCCTCAGTCTTTTCTTTTCCAGAGAAAAGAGCCCCAGCCTGTTCAGTCTTTCCTGATAGGTATAACCTCTCAGTTCCGGTATCATTCCAGTAAATCTTTTTTGCACCTTCTCCAGTGCCTCTCTATCCTTGTGAGCTATGCATAGTTACCTTATATTGAGGGGTGTGGCATAGGCAGGATGTTGCCGGATGATGGTGGATTGTGTTGGTGAGTTCTGGATAGATATTTTTCCAGAGAAAGATTGAAGAGTATGAGCCCATTCACATCTTTATTCAGAAGCGTGAGGTACAAATCCCGTGGATCTGCAGCTGAGGCAGGATATCAACTGGCCGCCTAGCTGGCAGCTTTTTGCTCCTCTTCTGCCACTCGCTGTTTTTCATTTGTGCTCGGTGAATCCACAAACCCCCCTCAAGCTCGTTGCCGAACACCCCCTCCGTGGATGTACCTGTGCTGATGCTTACGAACAGTGGAGTGAGTGACAAGATGCAGTGATGTGCTAGCTTATTCTTTGCTGCTAGCACTCTGGCCTGGTTCGTGGGGGGTGGGGGTGGGTGGGGGGGGGTGCTATAGTAACATAAGAAAAAGAAAAGAAAGACTTGCTCTTATATAACGCCTTCCATGACCACCGGACTTCAAAAAGCGCTTCACAGACAACAAAGTACTTTTTGAAGTGCAGCTACTGTTGTAATGTAGGAAACGCGGCAGCCAATTTGCACACAGCAAGCTCCCACAAACAGCAATGTGATAATGGCCAGATAATCTGTTTTAATGAAGTTGGTTGAGGGATAAATATTGGCCAGGACACCGGGGAGAATGCCCCTGCTCTTCCTCAAAATAGTGCCGTGGGGTCTTTTATATCCACCTGAGAGAGCAGATTGTAAGGGGTTTTAGATCGCAGAGGTTTCTCTCGCTAGAGGCCTCTCTCTCTTGCACAGTAAAACCGTGAGTAGTTCGACCCACTTGCCCCTTAGATTCTGTACTCTGGACTTTGAGGCAGGAACTACAATGTGGAGAAAACTCTTATAGACCAAGTTTGATGAAACGAAATGGAATTTTACTGCATAATGTAAAACAAATCAAATGCAAGCAAATAAGAAGGTACATGGGAGGGAAAAACACAAACAAATCATAACGACACAATACTAACTAAGGCAAATACAGGCATATTATACTCTACAAAGATCATCATGAAATGGGGAAAACACACGGAACATCGAGGGACAACAACTCATGTTAATTATACCCTTAATTGCCCACCCCCTTAAACCTATCTAGATCTGATTATGAAGGGTCAGAAACATGCTCACCAATCCAACTAGGAAGTGTAAGGTTTTGAAACAGGTCTGCGTTTGATCCTTTCAGGCGTCTTGTCTCCACGTGGTTGGTGGAGCCCCAGCGAGCTGCGCCACACCTCTCTCCTGAGGTGGGGTTGGGGAAGGCTGGACACCGGCTGGTCTGGATGTTGACGGGGTCGGCGGGGTCGGGGATCGTCTGCTCGACCCCGGTCAGAGGAGCCTCGGGCTGGCCCCCATCGTTTTTTCTGTCGTTTTTTATTGTCTCATCTCCCGAGCCGGAGTGGGCCGATGGCCTCCCATTTCGTCAACGGCCCGGGGTTGGTCGATGATCTCCCGATGTTTTACGTCGGGGTGGGACGCCGGCTCGAACCATCTTCTTCTCCTCCACTGTGCAGCACGGTGGCATAGTGGTTAGCACTGTTGCCTCACAGCGCCAGGGACCCGGGTTCAAATCTGGCCTCGGGTGACTGTCTGTGTGGAGTTTGCACATTCTCCCCGTGTTTGCGTGGGTTTCCTCCGGGTGCTCCGGTTTCCTCCCACAGTCCAAAGATGTGCGGGTTAGGTTGATTGGCCATGATAAAAAAAATTGGCCCTTAGTGTTAGGGGGGGATTAAATACGTGGGGTTATGGGGATAGGGCTTGGGTGGGATGGCTGTCGGTGTAGGGACCGGGTGCTAGGGTTTGGATGATCAGCCATGATCTCGTTGAATGGCGGAGCAGGCTCGAAGGGCCGAATGGCCTACTCCTGCTCCTAGTTTCTATGTTTCTAGCGATGACGCCACCGATACAATGGTAGCACCATGATGACCGCCTTTTCTTTCTACCCCTGGGTTCCCAGATATACTTCTCACCAGAAGCCCTTATCTCGCGCCAAATCAGGTTAGTCTTTTGTTTTAATTTAGGCGGGCTGGGAGCACAACGGGGTAGTTATTATATTTTAAACTGTTCTTGGATGACCGGTAACGGGCCATCTCTGGTCTGGAATGACCTTCATTGTTTTTAATGTCCTGGTGATGTCCTTAACGGGTCCTTGATGCTCTTCTCATAAATATGAAACTGTTCCCTTTTGTCTGGGTAAACATTAGATGGCCTTTATCTACAGGCCGATCTTGACTGGATCCGCATCCAATCTATATGTATATGTGGGTGCCTGGTATCATTCTCTCAGAAACGGCTTCCAGAATGTACTGTGGGCTGAATCCACAAATCTGTCTGAGGACTGCAGGAACCATTTTAAAGTGTCCCAATAAGTTGGTCACGGGGTCTGGTGGCCATTTTGAATGCCCCTTTTTCCTAGGCTTTTTTTAAAACAGTCTTTAAAATCATGGCCTCTTCTGCCATTCGACCCTTTATAATATAAAGTTCAATTCTGCGAATCCTACACTCCCTCCTGATGATACTGTAACTTGCTTGAAGTATCATAATTCTGGGTGAGCAAAATTTTCTGACTTTCCATAATCAAACCATCCCCAGTATTTACCTATCTATGACCCCACGACACATGCATTTCCCATTTCAGAAAAACCCAGTGTACATTAAGCATCTATAGATGGCAATGCTTCAGATGTGAAATTTGACATACTCACTTCCAGGCGTGGAGGGGGTGCCTAATACCTTTACATCACCTGGTGCATACACACTATCTTTTAATAATAACAACACATCTAATAAACTTCAAGAATAAAAATAAAGTACACACACAAAAAAATCAAATGCACATGAATACATATCAAAATAATACAGAGGAGGGAGGGAAAACTTTAACTTTATACAGAGCAGCAAAAATCTAAACGGGTGTCTCTTCTTCTACCCGTACATAATGCTCCCTCCATTCCCCTCTGTTCTCATACTTTTGCAAAAGCTTGAACTTTTTACAGTGTACAAACAGTAAATAAACTACAATGATAACCTGGCACACTACAAGAATGTGGGAGGCTATCCTAATCCAAGAAGGGACTTCTATATTAGTGAACAGGTCCCACCACGGTGGGGTCACTATATCCAATATGTCTGCCCCTATCTCTAAAGTCTTCTGCTCCAGTGTATAGAAATGTTTCTGTGAAACAACAACGGCTTTTAATATCTTGATGAGGTGTTCAGGGAGAGGGGGAATTATATCACAATCACAGAATCACAGAAACCCCACAGTGCAGATAGAGGCCATTTCGGCCCATCAAGCCTGCACCGACACATATCCCACCCGATCCCCGTAACCCCTACACCAACACACATCCCACCCTATCCCACCATATCCAAAATGTGCAGCGAATCGCTGTAGATCGGTGAAATTCTCTTTAACAGTGATGTGAACAGTGGAAGGTTCAGGAATGGGGACAATTCGCTCTTGGGCCACTTGAACTTCTGCCCTGGGCTTGAAACAGAAGCTGCTGTCACCAACCGGACACCAACCGTGCTGTCCATGTTGGTAGTGGGGCGCTGCAGTGGTGACACAGTATGTCCCACCTCCTATATATGCCACCTGCGGGGGCACATGGCCTTGTGCCATTGCCTCCATGGTGCAATTTATAGGCTCCGCACCAACAGTTCTGAACCCGCACTGTGGTTTTGAATGGGCATTCAAGTGCTGGGGACACAGGATGATGTGTGCTCCCCGGCTCCAGCACCCCGAGAGGTCGGTACCTGTCATTGCATGCTCCCATCGAATGACGTAAGGTGGGACCACTGTGTAGCGAATGTGCGCACCCCCCTGAATGACTCCAATGTTCTCCACCCTGTATACCGGGGCGGGTTTAGCTGTCTTTCCCATCACCGGCATTCTTACCACTATACCCATCATGGTGTAGTTTGACCGTCCACAGTCCACTGGGACTGGGTGGGCTTCTGAAGCTAGTCTGAGCTGCCACGGACTCAATGCGTTCTCAAAAGGGTGGAGGGCTGCGAGGTGCTTGTTGCTGATCCAGAAGGGGACTAAACCTTATTTCAAATCCTCCAGGTTACTGCGGCCCTCGCCCAGTAACCACGCCCCATACAGCACACAAGCTTCGTTCTGCGCAGCCTGATCGGACGCATTCCGATCCTCCCTGATGAGAGCATTTACCATTTTCGCGTGTTTCTCCAGCTCAGCTATTATCTCTTTTAAGTGTAGTGTCATGGCCTGGTCCTCATGTAACTCAGAACCAACTACCTTGTTCTCGTCAGTCAGTATCTTTCTTAACTGTGTTTTCAAACCATTGATTTGGGTTTGCAGCTCCACATCATCCAGTGTGTTGATGACGGAAGTTCCTGTATTAAAAGCTGTGAAAATATCATTTACTGCACCCCTTCTTTGCCTCCCTATCCTGTCCAAGACCTCATGTGGTGTGGTGTACAATTCGGCTCTGTCGACATCGGCAGAGTCGAATTCATAGAACTGTCTGAACATGTTTGTTAACAGGACCTGGTACAATTGTTCCATTTCCTTGGGGCACCACTCAGGCAAGCGCACCTCGGTGAGGTTTAAAATCACCGAAGCCACCACGTAGTGTACCCCCTTGGTACAGTACCTGACCTGTGGGTACTAATACCAATCCGTTCCCGGGTCCCTTGGTAGTGGTGGGGCACCCTTCCTTGAGGGCTTTGGCTACCGGAATCGTGGGCAGGGGTCTGCGGGGGCGGGTGATGAGCTCAGTGGCGTTTACTGGGATCTGAGAGTATGGGACTCCGCACGCCCGTGTGCTGACGTCCCACCTCATTCCTCTCCCAGCATCTTGACACTGCCTTTGGAAAAAGATGGAGACGCCTGTGGGGCAAGCGCGTTCTGAACCCCACATACAGATGTAGATCCCCTCATCTGGTTCCCACCATTTGTCCCAGCAAACACTCAACCCCCCAATGAGTCCCCGTAATAGTCCGATGGGTGTTGTTACCCAATCTCTCCCACTCAACCGTGGAGTTCTTCATGGTGCTGCTCAACTTGCGCAGCCACCACCAGCGATTCAAAGGTATATGTCCATTGCAGACCAGGCAAATCTTCTTCCCGACGGTGACGCTTATTCTGGGTGCAATGATCCGCATCCTGGGGCACATCAGAGATGTCTCTCTGTATGCAAACCCCGTCTGGCTGGAGTATTCAGTAGAGTTCGACCCCAGCCAGCCTGGCCATCTTCCTTCATGGAAGTAGGCAGCAGTCTCTTCAGCGTCCCACGGGCCGGTTCCGTCGATCGCGATGGGGCCTCTGTTGCCAGAGCACCCATATACTGTGGAGTCCTTAGTGCGGCCCCAATAGGCCCAGCTCCACCCGATTACCACGACCAGAAGGAGGATTCTGTTCATCATCCTCTTGGTTCCTGTAACAAATTAAACAATATAGCCAGGCTCCCGAGAGATTCTGGCTTAGGTGAAGGCATGATTGGGTCTTTCGACCTCGATCCAAAACAACTCACATACTGGGCAGATTCCAAAACTACTTAACACTACTTACTTTAATATTTACACAACTTAAACTTAAAACTTAAACTTATGTACAGCGCTGCCCGTCCCCGGGCGGCTTGCCTAATCCCTGATTGGACTGCAGCTTGCCGCTCCCTGTGGTGGGGCTGCAGTGACCTGTGGCTTGGGTTCCTCGCAGCCTTTTGCTGTCAACTGGAGACTGCGTTCTGCCAGGGGTTTCCCAAGTCTGCGTTTACTGAAGGTGGGGGAATCGGGCCAGGGCTTCCTTGGCTGGGGCGCCCGAGGCGACCTGCGAGGGGGTGCCTTTGGTGAGGCTCCCGTAGCGAGTGAACCTTTGGGTGGGACCTTGGCTCTCACAGCCCGTGGCTCCTCCATGACTGCCGGCTTCGGCTCCCTTCCTTCAGGCTCCGCCCCTTTGGGATTTGGGTCTGTGGCAGACCACTCCTCCTCACCTGTCCCTACAGGTGGAGGATCTCCGTCCCCAATTTCTACCTCTCCCAAACTTGAGTCGAAGGCGGGAGCTCCGTCCTCCGACTCCACCTCCTCCAGAATCATATCAAGGCGTGGCCCAGCTGTTCGGGCTCCTCGGCTCCAATAGCGTTCCGATCAGGGGGAGGGCCTTGATCTTCGGGCTCCTCCTCGTCCGAGTCCCAGGCCATAGGGGAAACCTCCCCCCAGGTGGGCGGGACAGCTTCTCCTTCCAAGCAGGCTACAACGCCAGCTTGTGTGGTCTGTGGCTCATCGCACGTCTCAGGCTGAGGTTCTACATAAGAACATAAGAACATAAGAAATAGGAGCAGGAGTAGGCCAATTGGCCCCTCGAGCCTGCTCCGCCATTCAATAAGATCATGGCTGATCTGATCCTAACCGCCAATCCACTATGACAGGACTATCTCCAGAATCTAACAGAATTAGACACACGAAACAGGAGCAGGATCAGGCTACACGGCCCCTGGGCCCACTCCGCTACCCCACAGGGCCATGACCGATCCGAACCTAGACTCATGTCCAAATTCCTGCCTGCTCCCCATAACCCTTAATTCCCTTTTCTTCTAGGAAACTGTCTATTTCTGTTTTAAATTTATGAAAGCCGTTCTTTACCCTCAGACCTGGCTTTCCCTGCTGGTTCTTTTGCATCCAGCTTAAACAGTTTGCACTGCTTTATGTGAAACCACTTGTTGCGTCGTGGTACCTCCACTGCGCGACTGGCGGGGACCGGTGGATCTTGCACCGATTCCTGTCTATCCTGGTCTGTGCCTCTCTCGCCAGTGCGGAGGGTCAGACCCAGGAATTTGACTTCCCGCCGGCTGACCCGTGCTTTAGTTGGGTTGGCATTGGCATCCTCTATCCCTTTCACGCCCGCACCCGCTCCCCACAGACAGTGATTTCTCAGGTCCACGAGGATCCCGTGGGCTACCAAGAAATCTGACCCAAGGACTCCCGTTCCACCCCCCCCTCCCACTTCATCAGTGTACACTTCCACGTGGTGCGGAGTGGTCCTAAATGAATGGAGAGGGCAATGGAATGTGCACCAGCCTGTTCTTCGCCCGTGAAGCCCGACAGAAGGTATGGGACACCGGTGGACAGAGGCGAGGCGGTGGGGTTATCTGCGTGGATCACGGTGCACGATGCCCCCGTATCCAACAAATAGATCCCTTTTACCTCCTCCACCTCCATCTCCACAAGGAGACGCCTCCATACATCATATCGCAGCGCACACAGGTAGACGGGCTGCGCCGGCTCTAGTCATTTGAGCACAGCGGTCGGGGTTTCGGGAATGACAAGACCAGTGGTGACGGCTATCTTCCCCTGCGCAATCATCAGAGACTGCATTGTCTCTATGATTGATTCTATCGCAGCGGGATCCATAGCTGCACCAACTCCTTGTGCTGGGGCAGGAGCTACGGCTTGGTTTTGAGCTGGTGCTGGGGCGGCGGTCTGGGCTTGGGCTTGGGTTGCGGGAAATTTTCCCTTATTATCCTTCCACGGATTTCTACAGTCCTTTCGCCAATGTCCATCCTTCCCACACTCATACCAATTGAGCTTGGCTTGGGCAGGGCGATTCCCCTCCTGATGCCACTCCTTCTTGCTTGGGGCTGCGGGTTTTGCCTCATGCACCTTTCCCTTCTGGGGAGGTGTTTCCTGACCTCTACAATTCTTATACGCAACGTTGAGCTGGCGGAGCACCGTCTCCTCCGTGACACCGGGACCTTGGGGATCAAACCAAGATCTGGCTAGGGCCTGTATCTGCGGCAAGCTGTTGGTAACCAAGCAACGGAGATAATGAACCCGCTGTTCGTCGTTCATTGCAACCCGGTCAGGCATGCCCGGACAGCTGCGTCGATACACTGGCCACAGCCTTTCTGCGAAAACCCGTGGGGGTTCTCCAGATAGCTGCACAATCCCTTCCACATGGTCGAACGGACTACCGTCGTCCACTCCCATAACTTCTAAAACTTCTTCAATGAGATCCACATACCCTTTCCGTCCCCTCTTACTCTCATCTGAGAGGCACTGAAGGAATGTGCATTCCAGGGAGAAAAGCAAAATTTTTGCCTGTTCCTGATCATCACAGTCATTAATGGCTGCTGTCTCCTCTATCTCCCTGAAATGAATCGAGGGATCTCCCTTTAATGTGAGTCTTGCGAGGTGGCTCACCATGGACCTTAATTGCTGGGCAGTGTAGGGCACCACGAGCTGGTTCTGGTGGGGTCCGGCATCGCCATTTGCGGTGTTGGGACCGAACCTCTGGTACCGAGCAGGACACATCGGTGCCGGTCCCGGCTTTGCTACCAGTGGCTGTTCTTCCTCACATTCCACCTCGGCTACCTCCTCTTTTACCACCCCCTGTTTTACCGGCCAAGTCTCACTATAACTCGGTGGTGCTGAGGGCTCGGTGGCTGGTACCACAACTACTTCAGCTGGAATCGGCTGTTTTGATTCCTTTAAAAAGTCCATGTGACTGACTTTCGGGCTGACGAGACACACCATGCCTTTCGCCTTAACCAGGGCCGTTCTTAGGCCCTCTATGGTATTTTGGCAGGGGCCGTGGTCTGTGCTCTCAAACCCATGCTCGAGGGCTAGCTTGTAAGCTGCCTTAACCTCCACTACTCTCTCCTCCTGCGCTCTCAGCTGTTGTGCAAGGCGAGCGTTTTTCTCCCGTATCCTCGTTTCATTGATCTTTGCCTCAGTAACCTGGCACTCCAGGTATTCTATTCTAGCCTGATGTTGACTAGCTACCACTTGGCGTTCCTGATTCCACACCCATGGCCTTTTCCTCTATCTCTGCTGCCTGGGTTGTGATCCTGGCTGCCTGTGCCGCAACGACTTGGTCCAAGATCTGGACTTGCTTCTTGTAACACATCAGCCACACTGCCTTCTCCACTGACTTCTTATGCTCTTTGCTCTCTGTCCACCTGATGGCTGCATCCACCGGACGCCCATCCAGTAAGAGATCGGAAATCCACTGCTTAGTGAGATTTACCTTGCCAAAGGCATAATCCGCTATCCTCTCATCCATTGCATTTCGGCCATTCAAACTTGGATCTAGTAAATTGCAATCCTGCTGCCGGAGTCCTGCCGTGGTCGCCATTTTCTGTAAGGGGTTTTAGATCGCAGAGGTTTCTCTCTCTAGAGGCCTCCCTCTCTTGCACAGTAAAACTGTGAGTGGGTCGACCCACTCGCCCCTTAGATTCTGTTCTCTGGACTTTGGGGCAGAAACTACAATGTAGAGAAAACTCTTATAGACCAAGTTTGATGAAACAAAATGGAATTTTATTGCCTAATGTAAAACAAATCAAATGCAAGCAAATAAGAGGGTACATGGGAGGGGAAAAACACAAACAAATCATAATGACACAATACTAACTGAGGCAAATACAGGCATATTATACTCTACAAAGATCATCATGAAATGGGGAAAACACACGGAACATCGAGGGACAACAACTCATGTTAATTATACCCTTAAATATCCACCCCCTTAAACCTATCTAGATCTGATTATGAAGGGCCAGAAACATGCTCACCAATCCAACTAGGAAGTGCAAGGTTTTGAAACAGGTCTAAGTTTGATCCTTTCAGGCATCTTGTCTCCACGTGGTTGGTGGAGCCCCAGCGAGCTGCGCCACAACTCTCTCCTGAGGTGGGGTCAGGGACGGCTGGACACCGGCTGGTCTGGATGTTGACGGGGTCGGGGATCGTCTGCTCGACCCCGGTCAGAGGAGCCACGGGCTGGCCCCTATCGTTTCTTCTGTTGTTTTTTTATTTTCTCTTCTCCCGAGCCGGAGTGGGTCGATGGCCTCCCATTTCGTCAACGGCCCGGGGTTGGTCAATGATCTCCCGATGTTTTACCCCGGGGCGGGACGCCGGCTCGAACCATCTTCTTCTCCTCCTTCTAGCGATGACGCCACCGATACGATGGTAGCACCACGATGACCGCCTTTTCTTTCTACCCCTGGGTTCCCAGATATACTTCTCATCAGAAGCCCTTATCTCGCGCCAAATCAGGTTAGTCTTTTGTTTTAATTTTGGCGGGCTGGGAGCACAACGGGGTAGTTATTATATTTTAAACTGTTCTTGGATGGCCGGTAACGGGCCATCTCTGGTCTGGAATGACCTTCATTGTTTTTAATGTCCTGGTGATGTCCTTAACGGGCCCTTGATGCTCTTCTCATAAATATGAAACTGTTCCCTTTTGTCTGGGTAAACATTTAGATGGCCTTTATCTACAGGCCGATCTTGACTGGATCTGCATCCAATCTATATGTATATGTGGGTGTCTGGTTTCGTTCTCTCAGAAACGGCTTCCAGAACGTACTGTGGGCTGAATCCACAAAGCTGTCTGAGGACTGCAGGAACCATTTTAAAGTGTCCCAATAAGTTGGTCACGGGGTCTGGCGGCCATTTTTAATGCCCCTTTTTCCTAGGCTTCTTTTAAAACAGTCTTTAAAATCATGGCCTCTTCTGCCATTCGACCCTTTATAATATAAAGTTAAATTTTGCGAATCCTGCAGAAGGAGCCTCGGTTTAATGTCTCAGCCGGAAGACGCCACCTCCGACAATGCAGCGCTCCCTCAGCACTGCACTGGAGTGTCAGCTTCTGACCTTCTGACTCAGGGGTGAGACTGCTACCACGGCTGACACTAGATGACCGTATGAGAGCATCCTGGCAGCAGGACACCACTTTGAATGGTACTTTTGGCAATATACTGCATGCCCCTGTGTTGCACTCGAGTGTATGCCTGTGTGAGAGAGAATAGCAAGTCAGTGAGTCAATGGGTAGAGGGAGAAGAACTAGCAAGAGCAGGATAATATTAGTCTACAGCTTAAATGCAGCCTTCAACTTCACTCTCTGTCACTCCATCTCTACTCTCAGTTCAATTGGTTTTAGCGTTACCTACTCCTTCACAGGCCTCAAAGGCTTACTACTTCGGGTGCTCTTTCCAAGCTGGTCAGCTCCCTCTTGCATGTTCCATCTTATCCTGCAAAGAGAGTAATTTTGAGATGATAGAAGTGTCAGGAGCACAGAAAATGCTCCCAGTAATTGTGTGAGTAAATGAACATGCATCATGCCACTAGGTTTAGTTGGAAAGAAGAAAAAAAGGAATACTTGCATTTCTATAGTGCCTTTCACAACCTCAGGACAGCCAATTTGCGCACAGCAAGCTCCCACAAACAGCAATGTGATAATGACCAGAAAATCTGTTTTTTGTTTTGTTGCTTGAGGGATAAACATTGGCCAGGATACAAGGGAGAACTCCTCTGCTCTTCTTCGAAATAGCACCATAACATCTTTTACGTCCACCTGAGAGGGCAGACGGGGCCTCGGTTTAATGTCTCATCCGCAAGACAACGCCTCCGACAGTGCAGCGCTCCCTCAGCACTGCACTGGAGTGTCAGCTTAGCTTTATGTGCTCAAGTCCCTAGAGTGAGACTTGAACCCACAACCTTCTGACTCAGAGAGCGAGGGTGCGAACAATTGTGTACAGACCTTTAAAGATCCAAGTGTAACAAGAGTTTCAGTTGTGATTTAAGCTGGCAAGTGTGCCTTTATATAGTAGACCTGTGCTTTAAAGAGTTGTAAGTTAAAATTAGATCGGATAGGTGGATAAATGGAAATTGATTCAAGGAATACATATTTGACTAATTAAAAGATCTACTTATATTTTTGGTTCTTGATTTGAAACTGTCAATGAAACAGTCCACACATTAGCTCCCCCTAAGCTCAGGCTTTATTTCTAAAAGATGGATTCCACAGTAATATAATTCATACGCTAAGACAAGTACAAAATATTCACTATATAAGAGGTTCTACAAAAGTTATTCTTCACTTACAATAAGCTTCAGAGAATGAGACAATACACTTTCTTGCTTTTTTCCAAACTTAATTTTTGTGGTTTATAGTTTCTAGGGTCTCTGATGTGCAGCGGGGAGTGCTGGTAAACAAGGGCCCTTGAGTATATCATTTAATTGTAGTGCAATTAGTGGTATTGATTTGATTTAATTTAATTTGAATTAATTAAAGGGTAAGTCATGGCAGGACAGCTCGGCCCCGTGGCATGCTCCTCCTGCACTATGTGGGAAATCAGGGACACATCCTGTGTCCCTGACGGCCATGTGTGCGGGAAGTGTATACAGATGCAACTACTGATAGACTGCATTGCGGTGCTAGAGCTGCGAATGGATACATACTGGAGCATTTGCGATGCTGAGCACTTCATGGATAACACGTTTAGGGAGTTCGGCACACCGCAGGTAAAGGCTGCACAGGCGGGAAGGGAAAGGGTGACCACCAGGCAGAGTAGTAGGCACAGGCAGGTAGTGCAGGGGTCCCCTGTGGGCTTTCCCCTTTCAAACAGATATGCCATTTTGGGTATTGTTGAGGGAGATGGCTTATCAGGGGAAGGCAGCAGGAGCCAACTTCCTGGCAACATGGGTGGTCCTGCTGCACAGGACGGGAGGAAAAAAAGCGGGAGAGTTATAGTGATAGGGGATTCTATTGTAAGGGGAACAGATAGGCGTTTCTGCGGCCGCAAACGAGACTCCAGGATGGTATGTTGCCTCCCTGGTGCAAGGGTCAAGGATGTCTCGGAGTGGCTGCAGGGCATTCTGGAGTGGGAGGGTGAACAGCCAGTTGTCGTGGTGCATATAGGTACCAATGATATAGGTAAAAACTGGGATGAGGTCCTAAAAGCTGAATATAGGGAGTTAGGAGCTAAATTAAAAAATAGGACCTCAAAGGTAGTAATCTCAGGATTGCTACCAGTGCCATGTGCTAGTCAGAGTAGAAATAGAAGGATATTTCAGATGAATACGTGGCTAGAGGAATGGTGCAAGGGGGAGGGATTCAAATTCCTGGGACATTGGAACCGGTTCTGGGGGAGGTGGGACCAGTACAAACTGGGCGGTTGACACCTGGGCGGGACCAGAACCAATGTCCTAGGGGGAGTGTTTGCTAGTGCTGTTGGGGAGGGTTTAAACTAAAATGGCAGGGGGTTGGGAACCTGTACAGGGAGACAGAGGAAAGGGAAGCAAGGATAGAAACAAAAGACAGGAAGGAGAAAAGCAAAAGTGTAAGGCAGAGAAATCAAGGGTGTAAATCAAACAGGACCACAGTAAATAATAATTCTAAAAGGAGTAAGGCCTAGAAATTGGGTATAGCCCCGCTTGAGGCGTTAGAACTGGCGCTATGCAAAGTTTATAGCCAGACGAAACTTATCGCTGCCTGGCGCGATATTGGGTTGCATCGCCCCCAAAGGGGATTGAGGCGCGAATTCAGGCGTTGCACGGGGCTCCTAAGGCACAATAGTTCAGGCGCTACCCAATATCGGCGCGGATGGGTGCAGCGCAGGTGATCTCAATTACCGAAAACCACGAGACTTCCAGGTGCCAGCCGGCTCTTAAAGGGGTGGGTCCGTCAGCCTGAGCTGCCACACTCAATGCCCTGTAGGCCTCAGAATCGGCGCTCGCCCTTCTCTGGCGCAAAAAACTTGGTGAGGATGGAGAAGGTGAGACAGAGAGCAGAGCGCTTCGGCACTGAGGCTCTGGACCAGTTGGTGTCCGCAGTGGAGCGCCGTCGAGATGTTCTGTATCCTGACAATGGCAGGAGGCCGAATCAAAAGGACTACCGGCGATCTTGGAGGGAGGTTTCTCTGAGGGTCAACTCCAGCAGTATGGCGACCAGGAGCCCTGTTCAGTGCAGGAAGAAATTCAACGACCTCACTCGGGTCGTTAGGGTGAGTGTTGTTTATGCAAACTTCTGATTCCCTCCATCTGCACCTGACTTCGAGCACCCTGTTGCCATGATGCCCCAATGGTCATCTGTCAGCAAGCACCCATGGCCCTTTCTGGGCACACACATGGACATTTGACTCAAGGCCACATGTAAGGGCTCTTGCACCATGGGGGGCATGAGATGATCTCTCAAGGCCTCATGTAAGGGCTCTTGCACCATGGGAGGCATGAGATGATCTCTCAAGGCCTCATGTAAGGGCTCTTGCACCATGGGGGGCATGAGATGATCTCTCAAGGCCTCATGTTACAGAACTTCCCCTTCTTTCCCCTGCAGTCCAAGCTGGCGGCGATGCGAAAGGACCAGCTTCGAACCGGTGGCAGGCCTCCACAAGTCGTCACTCTCACGGATCTCGAGGAGAGAGTGCACCAGATTCTTGGAGGATGTCTGAGTGGTCCTGTTACCACTGCAGCTGCTGACCCCATTCTTGACAGTGAGGGTAAGGCTCTCACCTTTTTCAGCTGTTTCCTTCCACTTGGTCCCCCCGCCAGCATGCTTCCTCAGTGTGCAGCCATGTCAGAGCCTTGCCGCAATCTGGCATGCCTTGCCGCCAACCTGTCCTTTTGCTAAAGCCACTCTTCCACCTCTCTGCTTTCAGATGATTCATCACCAACTCGGGATCAACGCCCTGAAGCTGCCAGTGCCAATGCCTCCGGAGGCGAGGATCAGGAGGAAGCCGGAGCATCCGTTCCAATCTCAGGGGAGCATACACATCTGCAGACTGGGGATAGTAGTTCCCTGGAAGGGTGTGGGGGGGGCTCTTATGATGAGCCAGTTGCCAGAACAAGCGGCATGCAGCAACGCAAGGGGGGTAGGCAAGTTCGGCCACCGGCTCCCCGGAGGGCAAGGCAGGGAGTGATGACAGCTGCACATAGTGCAGAGGAGGTGCATTGCCTGGCTGAAATGAGCACCCAGGCCCGGCTCAGGCACACTGAGCTGATGGCTGCAGTGTGGGGGATGCCTCAGTCAATAGAAACACTGGCAAAGAGTGTGTTGGACTTCGGGGCAGCAATGGAGAGGACTCTCCAGGGCTTCGGGGCAACAATGGAGAGGACTCTCCAGGGCTTCGGGGCAGCCATGGAGAGGACTGTCCAGGTCTTTGAGGCCACTATGGAAAGGACTGTTCAGGGCTTCGGACAATCCCTGGAAAGGTCTGTCCAGGGCTTGTCCGAGGCAGTGGAACGGACTGCTCTAGCCTTGTCCGAAGCAATGGAAAGAACTGTCCAGGGCTTCTCCAAAGCACTGGCAGCTGCCACACAGGTCCTCACTGCTGCCACGCAGTCACTTGCCGGCCTTGTCCACACCCAGATTGAGGCAACGCGAACTCTCACTGCAGCCACCCTATCTGCATCAGCTAGAATCACCCCGGGCCCTTCCAGTCCCATACAAGGCCAGGAATCAGTGGAGTATGCGATTGTGACGGATGAGCCGAACCGGTCCCCGCAGAGAGCCAATGTGTCGTCCGACTATTTACAGTGATGCTGGCCTTCTGAGGCTTTCAAAGATCCAAAGTGCGCAGGAGTAAAGACACCCATCATTCCACCAGAGGGGCCTCGAAACGAGTCCTGATGAGCCTCTGACAGATGACCCTTCCACTTTCAGGAGCCCTTCCATCTTCCTCCTCCTCCTCCTCCTCATCCGCATGCTCCTCCTCCTCCGCCTGCTCTTCCTCTTCCTCCTCCTCCTCCTCCTTCTCGTCCGCCTGCTCTGCTGGATGTTGAGGGACAGCTGGAATTGGCTGGGTGTGTCGAATCGCCAAGTTGTGGAGCATGCAGCAGACGACGACGATGTGACCCACTTGCTCCGGCGAGTACTGCAGGGCTCCCCCCGAATGGTCCAGACAGCGGAAACACTGTTTGAGCGCACCATTAGTGTGCTCTACAATGTTCCTGGTCGCCTGATGGCTGCGGTTGAACAGCTCTTCTGCTGGGGTGGCAGCCAGATGGAGTGGTGTCATCAGCCATGGGCAGAGAGGATAGCCCTTGTCCCCAATAAGCCAGCCTCGTGGTCGAGCCGGCCCCTCAAAAAGGTCACAAACTTAGGTCTGCCGCAGGATAAAGACATCGTGGCTGCTCCCTGGGAATTGGGCATTGACTGCCATGATGATTTGGCGGTGGTCACAGACCAGCTGCACGTTGAGGGAGTGGAACCCCTTGCGGTTGCGGAAGTCCTCAGGATTCTGGAATGGCGCCCTCAAAGCCACGTGTGTGCAGTCAATCGCCCCCTGCACCATGGGGAAGTCCACAATAGCAGCGAAGCCCTGCGCGCGCTCCGCCTGCTTCTCCAGGGTCAGAGGGAAGGTGATGAATTGATGCCTTCATCTATAAAGGGCAGCTGTAACTTGCCAGATGCAACAGTGGACTGCAAACTGAGAGATATTCGCAATGTCCCCAGTGGCTGACTGAAAGGATCCGGTGGCATAGAAATTGAGGGCAACAATCAGTTTTACGGTCACCGACAGAGAAGTCCTGCACCATAGACGCGGCTGCAGATCCTCAGCAAGCAGGTGGCACAGCTCAGTAACAACGTCCCTCCCGAATCGGAGCCATCGCACACACTGCTCCTCCGACATGTCAAGGTATGACACCTGCTGCCTAAAGACCCTCGCAGCATACCCTCGGATTGGCCGACCTCCATTGCCCCTCCTCCTTCTGGCCAATCCCAGCCCTCTCTCCCGCCGTCTCTCTGCCCCTTCACAGTGTTCGGCCATGAGGCCGTCGCCCTCCAAAGCAGCTCCCATTCCGATGCCAGTTGGTCAAAACGCTGTTAGGTGTAGTGCTCCAACTGCTCCAGACAGGTTTGAAGGTCTCAAGTACTCTAATGCTAAATTCCAAAAACTCTGCTCCACAGTAGCTCACCAACTCTCTCCAGCAACGATCGCAATGAACAGGCCAAGTGGCTGCAGCTTTTATACTAGAGCTGTCCCCTTTAAATAGCGCCCCCCGACTCCGAGAAGGGCCTGCTAACATTCCTTCGAACTGTCACTTCCAGCGCTAGGCGTAAAGGTTCCGGGCACCACCCAAGATCCGGTCAGGGGCGCCTAAAAGGCATTGCACACTGAAATGACGTCATGATCTGCTTGCGCACGCGGGCGCGCGCAAACACTTAGCGCAGGCATTAAATGTATAGTTAATATGGGAGTTGTCGCTATCTTCAGTGCGCCCGCCCCAACATTGAGTTACGCCCCAATTCTCGGCTCTTTAGGCGCTAACCGCTGGCGCTACCAACCGAATTTCTAGGCCTAAGAGTGTTAAAAAATCAAGCCTGAAGGCTTTGTGTCTTAAATCGAGGAGCATTCATAATAGGTGGATGAATTAGCTGCGCAAATAAATGTAAACAGATATGATATAATTGGGACTATGGAGACATGGCTCCAGGGTGACCAAGATGAGGAATTCAACATCCAGGGGTATTCAATATTTAGGAAGGACAGGAAAAAGGAAAAGGAGGTGGGGTAGCATTGCTGGTAAAAAAGGAGATTAACACAATGGTAAGGAAGGGTATTAGCTCTGATGATGTGGAATCTGTATGGGCAGAGCTGAAAAATACCAAGGGGCAGAAAACGTTAGTGGGAGTTGTATATAGACCCCCAAACAGTAATGCTGATGTTGGGGGTGGCATTAAATGGGAAACTAGAGATGCGTGCAATAAGGGCACAGCAGTTATCATGGGTGACTTTAATCTACATATAGATTGGGCTAACCAAATTAGTAACAATATTGTGGAGGAAGAATTCCTAGAGTGTATATGGAATGGTTTCCTGGACCAATACGTCGAGGAACCAACTAGAGATCAGGCCATCTTAGACTGGGTATTATGTAATGAGAAAGTATTAATTAGCAATCTTGTTATGCGAGGCCCCTTGTGGAGGATCGATCATAATATGATAGAATTCTTCATTAAGATGGAGAGTGAAGTAGTTGACTCAGAGACTAGGGTCCTGAATTTAAATAAAGGAAACTACGATGGTATGAGGCGCAGGTTGGCTAGAATGGTTTGGGGAACGTTACTCAAAGGGTTGATGGTGGATAGGCAATGGAAAACATTTAAAGATTGCATGGATGAACTACAGAATTTGTTCATCCCTGTTTGGCATAAAAATAAAACAAAAAAGGTGACTCAACCATGGCTAACAAGGGAAATTAGGGATAGCATAAGATCTAAGTAGAGGACATATAATTTGGCCAGAAAAAGCAGCAAACGTGAGGATTGAGAGCAGTTTACGATTTAGCAAAGGAGGACAAAGGGATTAATTAAGAGGGGGGAAATAGATTATGAGAGTAAGCTTGTAGGGAGCGTAGAAACTGACTGTAAAAGCTTCTATAGATATGTGAAGAGAAAAAGATTGGTGATGTCAAGCGTAGGTCCCTTGCAGTCAGAATCAGGGGAATTAATAATGGGGAACAAAGAAATGGCTGACCAATTAAATACATACTTTGGTTCTGTCTTCACAAAGGAGGACACAAATAACCTCCCAGAGATGTCAGGGAACATAGGGTCTAATGAGAGGGGGGAATTGACTGAAATCAGTATTTGTAGGGAAATGGTGTTAGGGAAATTGACGGGATTGAAGGCCGATAAATCCCCAGGGCCTGATAATCTACATCCTAGGGTACTTAAGGAAATGGCCCTAGAAATAGTCGATGCATTGCTGGTCATCTTCCAAAATTCTATAGACTCTGGAACAGTTCCCATGGATTGGAGGGTAGCTAATGTAACCCCACTATTTAAGAAAGGTGGTAGAGTGAAAACGGGGAATTATCGACCGCTAAGCCAGACATCGGTAGTGGGGCAAATGCTAGAGTCCATTATAAAAGATGTAATAGCAGAGCACTTGGAAAACAGTGACAGGATCAGCCAAATTCAACATGGATTTCCAAAAGTTAAATCATAGAATCATAGAGTCATAGGCCTAGAAATTCGGTATAGCCGCGTTTGGGGCACTAGTCCTGGTGATGCGCAAAGTTTAGCGCCAGGCGCAATTTAGCGCCACCTAGCGCGATATTGGGTTGCAGCGCCCCTAAAGGTGATCGTGGCGCTAAATCAGGCGCTGCACACTAATCTTAAGGCACTAACCCGGCGGCGCAACCCAATTTCGCGGCGGCGGGGCGCAGTGAGGGTGCTGTCAATAATCACTTTCCCTGAGCACAGTGGCGCCGGCCAGCTCTTAAAGGGGCAGGTCAATTGGCATCACCAGACACACTCACTGCCTTGTAGGCCTTCAAAGCGGTGGGAGCCTACCTGTGGCGCACCAGCCTAGCAAGACATGGAAAGGGTGAGGCAGAGGGCGGAACGCCTCACTGATGGGGCATTGGATGCTTTGGTTGGCGCAGTGGAATCAAGGCCAAGGAAGATGGTCGGAATGTGATTGATATTTTGGACAGTCTCCCGGGTGTGAGAGCCAGTTATGTGTCAGTGTATTCGTTTTGCTTTCTGTTGCCATAGCTTTCTCATGTTTGAAGGAACCACATTTTGTGTAATGAAACACTTTCTTCATTTACAATGGCCATGCCTGCTATTTACATGCATCTTGCCCTTCACAGGCTTGGGGGTATCAGACTGGTTCCATTCCTGTTCTTGGAATGGTGGGAAGCATTCCGTGAGAGGGGCCTAGAAGCTACTTCTGATCAGCCTCTGACGCGCAGCCTGAGAAGAGCCGCTCGCGTAGAAGTTCAGGCCAGCAGCCATCTTCTCAGCCGCCAACAGAGATGTCCTGCACCTTATCTGAGGCTGCAGATCTGGCTGAAGCAGCTGGCACAGCTCAGTCACCACCTCCTTTCTAAATCGCAGCCTGCTGACACACTGCTCCTCTGGCATGTTCATGTAGGAAAAATGCTGTCGGATAACCCTGCCAGCGTAAGGTCTGCTGTGGCAATGTCTGTTGGCCCTCCTCCATCTGGCCATGCCCGCCCCCCTCTACCTGCGCCTCAGTGCCCTTTCCAGATGATTCAGCAGCAAGACGTTCCCCTCCAATGCAGCCCCCATAATAAGTGCCCACAGGAAGGTTCCCCGTTGTCAAGGCTCACCAACAGCAAGGTGATGGTCAGAAGGCTGAAGATCATCTGCCTGCGCTGGCTCAGTGGTCAAATGGCTCTCAGTGTGCAGCTCAGCAACTCTTTGTAGCTCTCGAGAAAGTTGTGATCCAAAAATGGCTGCCGCTTTTAAACCACACCAGTCCCCTTTAAATAACGCTCCTCCAGCCTGAGAGCGACTTGGTAAGGACCAGGTAAGCTGTCACTATTAGCGCCAGGCGCTACGGAGGGGGGCGCCACTGAATTTCCGGTCCAGGGCACCCAAAAGGCGTTGCACACTCAAATGATGTCATAATCAGCCTGCGCCCATGAGCGGGCGCTAAGATGCTCAATATGGGGCGAGGCGCTAGGAGCCTTGCGCCTGCCCGGAAATTGGCTAGCGCCCCACTTCTCGGTGTCTTTAGGCGTTAATCGGTGGCGCTATCAACCGAATTTCTCCCCCATAGAGTTTTACAGCACGGAAAGAGGCCCTTCAGCCCATCGTGTCCGCGCCGGCCATCAAGCCCTATCTATTCTAATCCCATTTTCCAGCATTTGGTCCGTAGCCTAGTATGCAATGGCATTTCAAGTGCTCATCCAAATGCTTCTTGAATGTTGTGAGGGTTCCTGCCTCTACCACCCTTTCAGGCAGTGAGTTCCAGATTCCAACCACCCTCTGGTTGAAAAAGTTCTTCCTCAAATCCTCTCTAAACCTCCTGCCCCTTACCTTAAATCTATGCCCCCTTGTTATTGACCCCTCTACTAAGGGGAAAAGCTCCTTTCTATCTATCCTATCTATGCCCCTCATAATTTTGTACACCTCAATCAGATCCCCCCTCAGCCTTCTCTGCTCCAGGGAAAACAACCCCAGCTAGTCCAGTCTTTCTTCATAGCTGAAGCGCTCCAGCCCAGGTAACATCCTGGTGAATCTCCTCTGCACCCTCTCCAAAGCAATCACATCCTTCCTATAGTGTGGTGACCAGAACTGCACACAGTATTCCAGCTGTGGCCTGACCAGCGTTTTGTACAGCTCCATCATAACCTCCCTGCTCTTATATTCTATGCCTCGGCTAATGAAGGCAAGTATCCCATATGCCTTTTTAACCACCTTATCCACCTGTTCTGCTGCCTTCAGGGATCTAAGTACATGCACACCAAGGTCCCTCTGATCCTTTGTCTTACCTAGGGTCTTACCATTCATTGTGTATTCCCTTGCCTTGTCAATCCCTCCAAAATGCATCACCTCACACTTTACAGGGTTAAATTCCATTTGCCACTGTTCCGCCCATCTGACCAACCCATCTATATCGTCCTGCAGACTGAGGCTACCCTCCTCGCTATTTACCACCCCACCAATTTTCGTGTCACCTGCAAACTTATTGATCATACCTTTTACATTCACATCCAAATCATTAATGTAGACCACAAACAGCAAGGGACCCAGCACCGATCCCTGCGGTACCCCACTGGACACAGGCTTCCAGTCACAAAAACAACGTTCGACCATCACCCTCTGCCTTCTGCCACTAAGCCAGTTTAGCACCCAATGTGCCAAGGCACCCTGGATCCCATGGGCTCTTACCTTCTTGACCAGTCTCCTATGCGGGACTTTATCGAAAGCCTTACTGAAATCCATGTATACCACATCCACTGCACTACCCTCATCCACACACCTAGCCATCCCCTCGAAAAATTCAAACAAATTAGTCAGACATGATCTTCCCTTGACAAAGCCATGCTGACTATCCCTGATTAATCCTTGCCTCTCCAAGTGGAGACTAATACTGTCCCTCAGAATTTTTTCCAATAATTTCCCTACCACTGATGTTAGGCTCACTGGCCTGTAATTCCCTGGTTTATCCCTACTACCTTTCTTGAATAATGGTACTACGTTAGCTGTTCTCCAGTCCTCTGGCACATCCCCTGTGGCCAGAGAGGTTCTGAAAATTTGTGTCAGAGCCCCTGCAATCTCCTCCTTTGCCTCACACAGTAGCCTGGGATACATCTCGTCCGGGCCTGGGGATTTATCCACTTTTAAGTCTGCTAAAACCGCCAGTACCTCCTCCCTCTCGATGTGAATATGTTCAAGTATATCACAGTCCCCCTGCCCGATTTCTAGGTCTACATCGTCCTTCTCCACAGTGAACACAGATGCAAAAGATTCATTTAAAACCCCACCTATATCCTCTGGCTCTACACACAGATTGCCACTTTGGTCCCTAATGGGCCCTACTCTTTCCCTAGTTATCCTCTTGCCCTTAATATACTTATAAAACGCCTTAGGATTTTCCTTTATTTTGCTCGCCAGTGTTATTTCATGGCCCCTCCTTGCTCTCCTAATTTCTTTTTTAAGTATCCCCCTGCACTTTTTATACTCCTCTAGGGCTTCCTCTGTCTTTAGTCCTTTGTATCTGGCAAAAGCCCTCCTTTTTTTCCTAATCCATTCTCGTATATCCCTTGACATCCAAGGTTCCCTGGGCTTGTTGGTCCCACCCTTGCCCTTTATGTTGCCATTGAACTCTCTCAATTTCCTTTCTGAAAGACTCCCATTGCTCCGATGTGGATTTTCCTACAAGTAGCTGATCCCAGTCCACTTTGGCCAGATCCTGCCTTATCATATTAAAATCGGCCTTCCCCCAATTTAGAACCTTTATTTCTGGTCCATCTCTGTCCTTTTCCATGACAACCTTAAATCTCGCCGAATTATGGTCACTGTCACCAAAGTGCTCACCTATTAACACTTCTACCACTTGCCCGGCCACATTCCCTAGAATTAGGTCCAGTACCGCCCCCTCTCTTGTAGGACTTTCTACATGCTGGCTCAAAAATCTCTCCTGGATGCACTTTAAGAATTCTGCACCCTCTAAGCCTTTCACACTCTGACTATCCCAGTTAATATTGGGGAGGTTGAAATCCCCCACTATTATTACCCTATTATTTGCACATTTCTCTGAGATTTGCCTACATATCTGTTCCTCTATCTCCCCCTGACTGTTTGGGGGCCTATAGTACACTCCCAGCAAAATGCTTGCCCCCTTTTTGTTCTTAAGTTATACCCATATGGCCTCATTAGAGGAACCTGTTAATATATCATCCCTCCTTACAGCAGTAATTGACTCCTTAATTAATATTGTGACACCCCCTCCTCTTATACCCCCCCCCTCTGTCTTGCCAGAAGATTCTATACCCTGGAATATTGAGCTGCCAGTCTTGCCCCTCCCTCAACCATGTCTCCGTGATAGCAACAATATCATACTCCCATGTGTTAATCAACACCTTCAGTTCATCCACCTTATTCGCAAGACTCCTTGCATTAAAATAAATGCCATCCAGCCTTGCCCTACTCCCTTGTGCCGTTACATATTTGCTCTGCCTTCCAAGTTGACTTGTTTTTTCCTCTATATTTGGCTGTACATCACCCCCTATTATAGCTCCACTCTGTACCCCATCCCCCTGCCAAGTTAGTTTAACCCCCGCCCCCCCCCCCAACAGTGCTAGCAAACCTCCCCACAATGATATTTGTCCCGCTCTGGTTCAGGTGCAACCCGTCCGACTTGTACAAGTCCCACCTTCCCCAGAAGCAGACCCAGTGATCCAGGAAACTAAAGCCCTCCCTCCTGCACCAACTCTTTAGCCACGCATTCATCTGCTCTATCCTCCTATTCCTATACTCACTAGCACGTGGCACCAGGAGTAATCCAGAGATTACAACCTTTGAGGTCCTGCTCTTTAATCTGCTACCTAGCTCCCTAAATTCTTGCTGCAGGATCTCATCCCTCTTCCTACCCATGTCATTGGTCCCAATGTGAACCACGACCTCTGACTGTTCACCCTCCCCCTTCAGAATGCCCTGCAGCCGTTCAGTGACATCCTTGACCCTGGCACCAGGGAGGCAACAAACCATCCTGGAGTCACATCTACGGCCACAGAAATGCCTATCTGTTCCCCTTAAGATAGAATCCCCTACCACTATTGCTCTCCCACTCTTTTTCCTCCCTTCCTGAGCAGCAGAAGCACCGCTGGTGCCAGGACGTTGGCTGCTGCTACCTTCCCCTGGTAAGTCATCCCCCTCAACAGTATCCAAATCGGTATACCTGTTTGAGAGGGGGATGGCCACAGCGGTCCCCTGCACTACCTGCCTGCTTCTATTGCTCCACCTGATGGTCACCCATTTCCCTTCTGCCTGTGCTGCCCTTACCTGCGGTGTGACCAACTCACTAAACGTGTTATCCACGACCCTCTCAGTATCGCAAATGCTCCAAAACTCATCCATCCGCAGCTCCAGTGCCTCAATGCGGTCTGCTAGTAGCTGCAGCTGGATACATATCCGGCACACATGGTCGTCAGGGACACTGGCAGCGTCCCTGAATTCCCACATAGCGCAGGTGGAGCATAACACGCTTGACTAATCTATTGGAATTTTTTGAAGATGTAACTGGTAGAATAGATAAGGGAGAACCAGTGGATGTGGAGTATTTGGACTTTCAGAAGGCTTTCGATAAGGTCCCGCATAAGAGATTAGCGTGTAAAGTTAAAGCACATGGGATTGGGGGAAATGTATTGTTTTGGATAGAGAACTGGTTGGCAGAAAGGAAGCAAAATGTAGGAATAAACAGGTCTTTTTCCGCGTGGCAGGCAGTGACTAGTGGGGTACTGCAGGGTTCGGTGCTAGGACCCCAGCAATTCACAATATATATAAATGATCTAGACAAGGGAACTAGATGTAATATCTCCAAGTTTGCAGATGACACAAAGCTGGCTGGGCGTGTGTGCTGTGAGGAGGATGCAGAAAAAATCCAACATGATTTGGGCAGGTTGTGTGATTGGGGAAATGCATGGCAAAAGCAGTATAATGTGAATAAATGCGAGGTAATCCACTTCGGTGGCAAAAATACGAAGACAGATTATTATCTGAACGGCAATAGATTGGGAGAAGGGGAAGTGCAAAGAGACCTGGGTGTTCTTGTGCACCAGTCGCTGAAGGTAAGCATGCAGGTGCAGCAGGCGGTTCAGAAGGCAAATGGTATGTTGGCCTACATAGTGAAATGATTCGAGTAGAAACATAGAAGATAGGAGCAGGAGTAGGCCATTCGGCCCCTCGAGCCTGCTCCGCCATTCAATGCAATCATGGCTGATCATCCAAATTCAGTACACGGTCCCTGCTTGCTCCCCATACCCCTTGAACCCTTTAGCCTTAAGAAATATGTCCAATTCCTTCTTGAATATTTTTAGTGTATTGGCCTCTACTGCCTTCTGTGGTAGAGAATTCCACAGGTTCACCACTCTCTGGGTGAAGAAATTCCTCCTCATTTCTGTCCTAAATGCCCTACCCCTTATCCTTAGACTGTGACCCCTGGTTCTGGACTCCCCGAACATTGGGAACATCCTTCCTGCATCTAGTCTGTCCAGTCCTGTCAGAATTTTATAAGTTTCAATGAGATCCCCTCTCATTCTTCTAAACTCTAGCGAATATAAGCCTAATCAACCCAATCTCTCCTCATACGTCATTTCTGCCATCCCAGGTAACAGCCTGGTGAATCTTCACTGAACTCCTTCCATGGCAAGAACATCCTTCCTCAGATAAGGCGAGCAAAACTGCACACAATACTCAAGTTGTGGTCTCACCAAGGCCCTGTATAACTGCAGCAAGGCATCCTTGTTCCTGTACTCAAACCCTCTCGCTACAAAGGCCAATATGCCATTTGCCTTCTTAACCGCCTGCTGCACCTGCATGCTTACCTTCAGCGACTGGTGCACAAGGACACCCAGGTCTCGTTGCACTTCCCCTTCTGCCAATCTATTGCTATTCAGATAATAATCTGCCTTCCTGTTTTTGCCACCAAAGTGGATAACCTTGCATTTATCCACGTTATATTGCATCTGCCATGCTTTTGCCCAATCACCCAACCTGTCCAAATCATCCTGGAGTTTCTCAGCATCCTCCTCACAGCACAAACGCCCACCCAGCTTTGTGTCATCTGCAAATTTGGAGATATTACATCTAGTTCCCTTGTCTAGATCATTAATATATATTGTGACTAGCTGGGGCCCAAGGACCAATCCCTGCGGTACCCCACTAGTCACTGCCTGCCACTCGGAAACAGACCTGTTTATTCAAACTCTTTGCTTTTTGTCTGCCAACCAGTTCTCTATCCAAGTCAATACCTTGCCCCCAATCCCATGTGCCTTAACTTTACACGCTAATCTCTTATGCGGGACCTTATCGAAAGCCTTCTGAAAGTCAAAATACACCACATCCACTGGTTCTGCCTTATCTATTTTAACAGTTACATCCTCAAAAAATTCCAGTAGATTAGTCAAGCACGATTTACCTTTAGTAAATCCATGTTGACTTTGTCCGATCATGTCACTGTTTTCCAAGTGCTCTGCTATTACATATTTTATAATGAACTCTAGCATTTTCCCCACTACCGATGTCAGGCTTACCGGTCTGTAATTCCCCGTTTTCTCTCTACCACCTTTCTTGAATAGTGGGGTAACATTAGCTACCCGCCAATCCATGGGTACATAAGAACATAAGAAATAGGAGCAGGAGTAGGCCAATCGGCCCCTTGAGCCTGCTCCACCATTCATTAAGATCATGGCTGATCTGATCCTAACCTCAAATCTTCTATCACTCTCCATCCCACCCGAGCCCATGTGATCTCCCAGGAGAGGCGAAAAACCAGATTAAAAACCCAATGGCCAATTGTGGTAAACCACTGTTATACCTGTCTGTAGAGGTATGTGTATTCCACTAGGTACAGGTCTGGACATGCCTCGGCTGACTCCTCCCACTATTCCAGGTATATAAGTGACTACCTCCCAGTCCCTTAGTATTCTGGACGGGTCGACCACTCGAGACAAGACCTTCATTCTTTAGTTAATAAAAGCCTGATTGTTACTCGCTCAACCTCAGTCTTTTGAGTAATTGATGGCGCATCACCAATTTGGGAGAAAAAATCTGGGAAATTCCTCTCCGACCCATCTAGGTGATCGAAACTCTTCCAGGAGATCACTCGTCCCTATATTTTCTACAGTACTTACCTTCTGTAAAGGCGAGCTCCACCCCAGCCAGGAACAGGAATAAAACCATCTCCTGAAATCTAACACAGAATTAGAAAACAAGAAGTAGGAGCAGAACCAGGCTACACGGCCCCTGGGCCCACTCCACTACCCATAGGGCCATGGCCATTCCGAACCTAGACTCATGTCCAATTTCCTGCCCGCTCCCTATAACCCTTAATTCCCTTTACTTCTAGGAAACTATCTATTTCTGCTTTAAATGTATTTAATGATGTAGCTTCCACAGCTTTCTGGGGCAGCAAATTCCACAAACCTATCACCCTCTGAGTGAAGAGGTTTCTCCTCATCTCAGTTTTGAAAGAGCAGCCCCTTATTTTAAGACTATGCCCCCTAGTTCTAGTTTCACCCATCATTGGGAACATCCTCACCGCATCCACCCGATCAAGCCCCTTCACAATCTTATATGTTTCAATAAGATCGCCTCTCATTCTTCTGAACTCCAATGAGTAGTGTCCCGATCTACTCAACCTCTCCTCATATGACCACCCCCTCATCCCCGGGATTAACCGAGTGAACCTTCTTTCTACTGACTCGAGAGCAAGTATGTCTTTTCTTAAGTATGGACACCAAAACTGTATGCAGTATTCCAGGTGCAGTCTCACCAATACCTTGTATAACTGCAGCAATACCTCCCTATTTTTATATTCTATCCCCCTAGCAATAAAAGCCAACATTCCATTGGCCTTCTTGATCACTTGCTGCACCTGCATACTAACTTTTTGAGTTTCGTGCACCAGGACCCCCAGATCCCTTTGTATTACAGTACTTTCCAGTTTCTTGCCATTAAGATAATAACTTGCTCTATGATTTTTCCTGCCAAAGTGCATAACCTCACACTTTCCAGTATTGTATTCCATCTGCCAAATCTCTGCCCACTTACTTAGCCTGTCTATGTCACTTTGCAGGTTTTTTATGTCCTCCTCACTCATTACTTTCCCTCCCATCTTTGTATCATCTGCAAACTTTGATATGTTACACTCGGTCCCCTCCTCCAAATCGTTAATATAGGTTGTAAAGAGTTGGGGACCCAGCACTGACCCCTGTGGAACACCAATAGTTACTGATTGCCAGTCTGAGAATGAACCATTTATCCCAACTCTCTGCTTTCTGTTAGAGAGCCAATCCTCCACCCACACAAGAATATTACACCCAATCCCGTGATTTTTTATCTTGAGCAATAATCTTTTGTGTGGCACCTTGTCAAATGCCTTTTGGAAGTCTAAATACACTACGTCCACTGGTTCTCCTTTATCCACCCTATATGTTACTTCCTCAAAGAACTCAAGCAAATTTATCAAAATGACTTCCCCTTCATGAAACCATGCTGAGTTTGTCCTATTAAATTATGTTTATCCAAATGTCCCGTTACTGTCTCCTTAATAATGGACTCTAACATTTTACCAACCACAGATGTTAGGCTAACAGATCTATCGTTTCCAGCCTTCTGCCTACTACCCTTTTTAAATAAGGGTGTTACATTAGCAGTTTTCCAATCTGCCGGGACCTTTGCTGAGTCCAGGGAGTTTTGGAAAATTATTACCAATGCATCCACAATCCCTGCCGCCACTTCCCTCAAGACCCAAGGATGTAAGCCATCAGGTCCAGGGGATTTATCCGGCTTAAGTCCCATTATTTTACCAAGTACCACTTCCTTAGTGATTTTAATCGTATTTAGCTCCTCTCCCCCTCGAGCCCCCTGTTTGTCCAGTGTTGGGATATTCTTAGTGTCCTCTACCGTAAAGACTGATACAAAATATTTGTTCAGCGTTTTTGTCATCTCCATGTTTCCCACCATTAATTTCCCGGTCTCATTCTCTAAGGGACCAACATTTACTTTAGCCACCCTTTTTCTTTTTATATAACTATAGAAACTCTTGCTATCTGTTTTTATATTTTTTGCTAATTTACTTTCATAATCTATCTTCCCTTTCTTAATCAATCTTTTAGTTATTTTTTGCTGTCATTAAAGACTTCCCAATCTTCTATCCTCCCACTAGATTTGGCTACCTTATATGCCCTTGTTTTTAGTCAGATACTATCCTTAATTACTTTACTTAGCCACGGATGGCTATCTTTTATTTTACACCCTTTTTTCCTCAGTGGAATATATTTTTTTCGGAAGTTGTAAAATAACTCCTTAAATGTACACCACCGATCATGTACCGTCTTACCCTTTAATCTATTTTCCCAGTCCACTCTAATCAATTCCGCTCCCATACCTTCATAGTCTCCTATATTCAAGCTCAGCACGCTTGTTTGAGATCCAACCTTCTCACCCTCTACTTGAATATGGAATTCAACCATGTTATGGTCACTCATTCCAAGGGGATCCTTTACTAGGACATTTTTAATTAATCCTGTCTCATTACACAGGACCAAATCTAAGGTTGCTTGCCCCCTGGTCGGTTCAGTTACATACTGCTCAAGAAACCCAACCCTAATACACTCAATGAACTCATCCTCAAGGCTGCTCTGCCCAATTTGATTTGTCCAGTTAATATGATAGTTAAAATCCCCCATAATTATAGCTGTTCCCTTATTACAAGCCTCAACTATTTCCTGATTAATACTCCGTCCAACAGAGTTGCAACTGTTCAGAGGCCTATAGACTACGCCCACTAGTGTTTTTTTCCCCTTATTATTCCTTATCTCTACCCAAATTGTTTCACTATCCTGCTCCTTTGACCCAATATAATTTCTCTGTATTATAGTGATTCCTTCCTTTATTAACATAGCCACCCCACCTCCCCTCTCTTCCTGCCTGTCCTTCCTGATTGTTAAATAACCTGGTATGTTTAATTCCCAGTCATGGTCACCCTGCAGCCATGTTTCTGTAATGGCCACAAGATCATACCCATATGTAGTTATTTGTGCCGTTAACTCATTCATTTTGTTACGAATGCTACGTGCATTCAGATAAAGAACTTTCAAATATGTTTTGTGACACTTAGTTCCTGTTATTTCCCCTTTTACTACTTTACCTTTTACTCCATACCTTCTGTCCCTTCTTGACACGTTCTGTTTTTTAATTTCCCCACTGCTACCTAAGTCTATGACCTTCTCCGTTGTCATTTCTGTTATTTGCTCTCTAGAAACCTCCACCCACTAATTAGTTTAAAGCCCTCTCTACAGCCCTAGTTATATGATTCGCCAGGACTCTAGTCCCAGCACTGGCCAAGTGGAGTCCGTCCCAACGGAACAGCTCCCTCCTGTCCCAGTACTGGTGGCAGTGTCACAAGAAGCAAAACCCATTTCTCCCACACCTGTCTTTGAGCCACACATTTAACTCTTTAATTTTATTTATCCTAGCCAAATTCGCTCGTGGCTCAGGTAATAATCCAGAGATTATTACCCTTAAGGTTCTGTTTTTTAATTTGACCCCTAGCTGCTCATACTCCTTTAACAGAACCTTCTTCCTTGTCCTATTTACGTCGTTTGTACCAACATGGACCACGACAACTGGATCCTCTCCCTCCCACTCCAAGTTTCTTTCCAGCCCAGTAGAGATGTCCTTAACACTGGCACCGGGCAGGCAACACAGCCTTCGGGACTCCCGCTCCTGACTGCAGAGAACCCTATCTATCCCCCTAATGATACTATCCCCTACCACTACAACATTTCTTTTTACTCCCTCCACTTGAATGGCCCCCTGTACCATGGTGCTGTGGCCAGGTTGCTCATCCTCCCTTCAGTCCCCGCTCCCGCCCTCACAGGGAGTAAGAACCTCGATCCTGCTGGACAAGAGCAAGGGCTGCGGCTCCTTCAACACTACATCCTGGATCCCTGTACCTTCCTCACTTGTAGTCACACCATCCTGTCCCTGACCACGGACTACATCTGCAGTAATTAATTTCATAGGTGTGACCACCTCCTGAAGCATCGAGTCCAGGAACTTCTCCCCCTCCCTGTTGTGTCGCAGTGTCTGAAGCTCGGTCTCAAGCTCTTTAACATGGAGCTTGAGTTCCTCTAGCAGCAAACACTTATCGCAAATGTAATCACCGTGAGCCTCAATGGGGTCCACCAGCTCCCACATTTCGCAACAGTGACACATCACCTGTTCACCCATATCTGTGTAATTAATTAAATTTCTTATTATTAGTTATGAAGACCCTCTGCCCCGATATAGGTGATAATATTACACCACTATTTAATAGGACTTACCAACTTAAAGTTATAGAAGAGAAGGAAGAGAACCTACCAACCAGCTGATCACCAACCTCCCTCGTGGAAGCTGCCTGGGGAACCTGTCCAGTTGAATTGTCTTTGCTCTGCATCCGCAGTGTTGGATTAGCCTGAGAGAGGGAAGCAAAACAGAGCAAAAAGCACCCCCTCACCTCCCACTTGCCCGAACTCTCCCACTTACCAAACTCTACTTACACTCAATGCGACCGCACTCAGCGCTACCGCACTAAGCCTGCCCCTTTTTATACCCGGATTCTACTTCCGGTTTAAACTCCCAACAGCTTAATTTACTCTAAAAAATTAAACTTACTTCAAATAATTCACTTTTTTACTCACTAAAATACTGTTCCAGATTCCATCGAATGCTGGAAGATGATCAGCAAAGCATCAACTATTTCTCGGGCCACTTCCTTAAGTACCCTAGGATGTAGATTATCAGGCCCTAGCGATTTATCGGCCTTCAATCCCATCAATTTCCCTAACACCATTACCCTACGAATACTGATTTCTTTCAGTTCCTCCCTTTCATCAGACCTTATGTTCCCCGACATCTCTGGGAGGTTATTTGTGTCCTCCTTTGTGAAGACAGAACCAAAATATGTATTTAATTGGTCGACATTTCTTTGTTCCCCATTATAAATTCCCCTGATTCTAACTGCAAGGATGTACAGGAGCAAGGATGTCTTGCTGCAGTTGTACAGGGCCTTGGTGAGACGACACCTTGAGTATTGTGTGCAGTTTTGTTCGCCTTATCTGAGGAAGGATGTGCTTGCCATGGAGGGAGTGCAGCGAAGATTCACCAGACTGATACCTGGGATAGCAGGAATAATGTATGAGGAGAGATTGGGTCGATTGGGCTTATACTCGCTGGAGTTTAGACGAATGAGAGGGGATCTCATTGAAACTTATTAAATTCTAACAGGACCAGACAGACTAGATGCAGGAAGGATGTTCCCGATGGTGGGGAGTCCAGAACCAGGGGTCACAGTCTAAGGATAAGGGGTAAGCCATTTAGGACTGAGATGAGGAGGAATTTCTTCACCTAGAGAATGGTGAACCTGTGGCATTCTGTACCACAGAAGGCAGTTGAACCCAATTCATTAAGTATATTCAAGAAGGAGTTAGATATATTTCTTAAGGTTAAAGGGAGCAAGGGATATGGGGACAGGGTGCTGAATTTGGATGATCAGCCATGATCTCATTAAATGGTGGAACAGGCTCGAGGGGCTGAATGGCCTACTCCTGCTCCTATCTTCTATGTTTCTATGTACATAGACATTGATACTTACCCAACCTGTGAGGCACTGGATGCTTCACTGTGACTCTAACTGTCAGCTTTCTTGTCCATGGGCGGAGGCGCACACTCAACTAGGTCGGCTAGCTGCCCTTCTACTTATGGCCCGAAACTAGGGTCTACGTCACTCTTGGCAGGTCATCATACTGAAAACAAGTTAAAGGGGAGAGGAGGAGAATTTTTTTTTACGCATCGAGTTGATACAATCTGGAATGCACTGCTTGAAGGGGGTGGCGGAAGCAGATTCAACAGTAATTTTCAAAAGGGAACTGGACAAATACTTGATAGGGGAAACATTTGCAGGGCAATGGGGAAAGGACAGGCCGAGTGTGACTAATTGGAGAGCTCTTTGAAAGAGCCGGCACAGGCACGATGGGCCTAATGGCCTCCTTCTGTGCTGTATAATTTTGTGATAATAAAGAAAGACTTGCATTTATATAGCGCCGTTCACGACCACCGGACATCTCAAAGCGTTTTCCAGCCAATGAAATACTTTTGAAGTGTAGTCACTGTTGTAATGCGGGAAACACGGCAGCTAATTTGCACACAGTAAGCTCCCACAAACAGCAATGTGATAATGACCAGATAATCTGTTTTTATTATGTTGGTTGAGGGATAAATATTGGCCAGGACACCAGGGATAACTCCCCTGCTCCTTATGTGGCTCAGTGTAAAATTTTGCCTTATAATACTCCTGTGAAGTGCCTTAGGGTATTTTACTACATCAATGGCACTATATAAATACAAGTTTTTATTGCTGTGAACATCCCCACTTCTGACCTTATGATGGAGGGAAGGTCATTGATGAAGCAGCTGGAGATGTTTGGGCCTAGGACACAGCCCTGAGGAACAATGAAGTACCTTTGAAGTGTAGTCACTGTTGTAAAGTAGGGAACCACAGCAGCCAATTGCACACAGCAAGCTCCCACTGTTGTATGAACGCATTAAAGAATAGAATCAGGCAGACAGGCTCATAACTGTTGATCTTTACTTTATTGTGTAAAATGGCTGACTGCCATTTTTCCCGGGTGATGCACTATCAATTCCTCATACAAGACAGAGAGTTAATTAATAGGCTTTTATTAGCAAAGAACAGAGCATGCCTCTCGTGGTTGCCTGGTATCCAAAAGGGCAGGGGGCTGCAGAGCAGTCACCTTTATACCCGGGCATATGGGTGGAGCCAGGGGCGGAGCCAGCTGAGGCATGCATAGGCACAACAGTGTGCAACAACAACAACAACAACAACAATAACAAACAGTGGTTTACCACATTCACCCCTTGTTTAAAATTGAGTCCGGCGGGGTGAAGTGTACTAAAAGTTCGTGTGAACTAAAAGTTCGTGTAATTAAGTCTATCAGGTGGCCTTGTATGCCGTCCTGATCGTCGTAGCAGCGGCGGTGATGGTGCAGCATCCAACGCCGAACCTGGCGTCTCGTTGAGAGGTTGTGTAGTCAATGGCGGGTCCTGGGGCTGCGGCATGCCGTCTACAGGGGTCGGGGTGTGGGTAGTGGTGGGTGGCGATGGTGGTGTCTCAGGGGCACCCGAAGGTGCGAGGTCTCGTGTGGAGACTGTGTCCTCCCGCCCGTCCGGGTACGCTACGTAAGCATACTGGGGGTAGGCGTGTGTAGTGGTGGGTAGCGAAAGAAGTGTTTCGGGAGCACCCGAAGGTGCGAGGTCTCGTATGGAGACTGTGTCCTCCCGCCCGTCCGGGTATACCACGTAAGCATACTGAGGGTTGGCGTGGAGGAGGCTCACCCTTTCAACCAGGGGGTCCGTCTTATGGGACCTCACGTGCTTCTGCAGTAGGACGGGTCCTGGAGAAGTCAGCCATGTCGGTAACGAGATCCCCGATGTGGACTTCCTGGGGAAGGAGAACATTCTCTCATGAGGGGTGGCATTGGTGGCTGTACAGAGCAGTGACCGAATGGAATGGAGCGCCGCAGGGAGGACCTCCTGCCAGCGAGAGGTCGGAAGGCCCTTAGATTTCAAGTTTAAAAGGACTGCCTTCCAGACCGTCGCATTCTCTCTTTCCACCTGGCCATTCCCCCGGGGGTTGTAGCTGGTGGTCCTGCTTGTAGCAATACCTCTCGCGAGCAGGTACTGACGAAGTTCGTCGCTCATAAAGGATGAGCCCCTGTCGCTATGAATATAGCTAGGGAAACCGAACAAGGCGAAGAGGTCATTCAGACATTTAATGACCGTGGTACTGGTCATGTCTGAGCAAGGGATGGCAAACGGGAAACGGGAGTACTCGTCAATTATATTGAGGAAGTACACATTGCGGTCAGAGGAGGGGAGGGGCCCTTTAAAATCGCCGCTCAGCCGCTCGAAGGGGCGCGTGGCTTTGATCAGGCTCGCTCTGTCTGGCCTATAAAAATGCGGTTTGCACTCGGCACAGATTTGACAGTTCCTGGTCAAGGTCCTGACCTTCTCGATGGAGTCGGGCAGGTTACGGGATTTGATGAAGTGGAAAAACCTGGTGACGCCCAGGTGGCAGAGGTCATTGTGGAGGGTCTTCAGTCTATCAACCTGCGCATTGGCGCATGTACCACGTGATAGGGCATCTGGGGGCTCATTGAGTTTCCCGGGCCGGTACAAGATATCATAATTGTAGGTGGAGAGTTCGATTCTCCACCTCAAGATCTTGTCATTCTTGATTTTGCCCCTCTGCTTATTATTAAACATAAAAGCTACTGAACGCTGGTCAGTGAGCAGGGTAAATCGTTTTCCGGCCAGGTAATGCCTCCAATGTTGCACAGCTTCCACAATGGCCTGGGCCTCCTTTTCGACAGAGGAGTGTCGAATCTCGGGGCCCTGGAGGGCCCTTGAGAAAAAGGCCACGGGTCTCCACGCCTGGTTAAGGGTTGCAGCTAGGGCAAAGTCGGATGCGTCGCTCTCCACTTGGAAAGGGATGGACTCTAGCCCAGAACTGAACGCAGTGCTCCATATGAGGTCTGACCAAGGCTCTACACAAATGAAGCATAACTTCCTCCTTGAGATAAAGGCTAACATTCCATTAGCTATTTTGATTGCTTTTTGAACCTGTCCACCAGCTTTTAGTGATTTCTGTACGTGGACACCCAAACCTCATTGCCCTTCCCCAGTTCCTAGTTTCTCACCATTTAGAAGATGGTCCGATTTGTTTTTCTTGGATCCAAAGCGGATGAAACATAGAAACATCTAAGATAGGAGCAGGAGTAGGCCATTCGGCCCCTCGAGCCTGCTCCGCCATTCAATGAGATCATGGCTGATCATCCAAATTTAGTACCCTGTCCCTGCTTTCTCCTCACATCCCTTGATCCCTTTAGTCTTAAGAAATATATCAAACTCCTTCTTGAATATATTTAATGAATTGGCCTCAGCTGCCTTGTGTGGTAGCGAATTCCACAGGTTCACCACTCTCTGGGTGAAGAAATTCCTCCGCATCTCAGTCCTAAATGGCTTACCCCTTATCCTTAGCCTGTGACCCCTGGTTCTGGACTCCCCCACCATCGGGAACATCCTTCCAGCATCTAGTCTGTCTAGTCCTGTTAGAATTTTATAAGTTTCAATGAGATCCTCTCTCATTCTTCTAAACTCTAGCGAATATAAGCCTAATCGATCCAAGCTCTCTTCATACGTCATTCCTGCCATCCCAGGTATCAGTCTGGGGAATCTTCGCTGCACTCCCTCCATGGCAAGAACATCCTTCTTCAGATATGGCGACCAAAACTGCACACAATGCTCAAGGTGTGGTCTCACCAAGGCCCTGTACAACTGCAGCAAGACATCCTTGCTCCTGTATTTGAATCCTCTTGCTATGAAGGCCAACATACCATTTGCATTCTTAACTGCCTGCTGCACCTACATGCTTAGCTTCAGCGACTGGTGCACAAGGACACCCAGGTCTCATTGCACTTCCCCTTTTCCCAATCTATTGCTGTTCAGATAATAATCTGCCTTCCTGTTTTTGCCACCAAAGTGGATAACCTCGCATTTATCCACATTATATTGCATCTGCCATGCATCTGCCCAATCACCCAACCTGTCCAAATCATACTGGAGTTTCTCTGCATCTTCCTCACAGCACACACGCCCACCCAGCTTTGTGTCATCTGCAAACTTGGAGATATTACATCTAGTTCCCTCATCTAGATCATTAATATATATTATGAATAGCTGGGATCCTAGCACCAATCCCTGCGGTACCCCACTAGCCACTGCCTGCCACTGACCTCACACTTCCCCACTTTGAACTCCATTCACCATAATGTTGCCCACTTACTTAATCGACCTATGTCCCTTTGTAACTTCCTGCTCCAAGCTACACAATTTACTGTGCTAACTATCCTAGCTTAGGCCGTGATTTTGCCATCGGAGGCGGTGTCGCGGTGGGAGAGATCGTTGGCGAGTCCTGCTCCCACTCCTGGCTCCAGCCACTTTGTGAAAATGATGTTACGTAGATTGGGCTTGTTAAGCCCATCCTGCGAGGTTCCCAGCCAATTAAAAGGAAACAGGTCTGATGACGTCATTTGAAGACATGTTATTAAGCCGGTTTCCTTAAAGGAGCCATGTCCACATTCATTTTGACAGTTGAGCTGTCAATGTTCTACAGCATTGAGGTGCTGCAAACACTGACAATCACTGCACAGAGGTGCACGGCTGCACCCAGGCTCTCCCATGACCCCCTCCATATGCTTATGGAGGGAGTCACAGCTCTCAGGGAGGTTCTCTTCCCCTCCAAGGGCGGAAGAGACCTCCCCAGGACACCAACATAGCCTGGTTGCACATTGCACAGGAGGGCAAAAGCAGGGATATCATCAGGAGGACCAGGCTGCAGTGGCGCAAACCTTTTAATGATCTCAGTAGATCATGAAACGTTACTGCAAATCCACACCCAACCTCATCCTGCTGTGCCACTCATCAAATCCCCATCACTCTGCTGTCCCTACCCTACTCCTGCACATCCTTACTCACACCAACTTACCTTGCAGCTCCACCCAACCCTCTCTATCTACATTATCACTTCCTCATCTCACTAGCTACCCCTCGCACTCATAGAATCATAGAATCATAGAATGGTTACAGCATGGAAGTAGGCCATTCAGCCCATCGAGCCTGTGCCGACTCTCAGCTAGTCCCACTCTCCTGCCCTAGAAACAAAAGGCATCAAGGAGTATGGGGAGAGAGCAGGAATATGGTACTGAGATAGAGGGCTGGATTTTCATTGAGGAGTTGGGTTGGAGGCGGGACGACAACTTTCGGGGTTGTAGTCCCACCTCTATCGAGTTCTAGCCAACCCACTCGATTTTGACTTGATTGACCTTGTTGAGCCTGCCCAGCAGGCTCAGCAGGCCAATTAAGGGCCACCTGGCAACAGGTAATGTCACAGATTAACATTTCATCTGTCAAGACCTATTGACAGATGAAATATCAGCATTTCACAGCGGTTTGAAGCTGTCAAACACTGACAATCTGTACTCCAAGTTACTTCCTTCCTCTCAGGATGATTTAGAGATCTCTCCGGAACAGAAAGCTGAATGCTGCAATTTTTGACAGATCGCGGCCATTCTGCTTTCTGTGCCGGTGAGGTATGGGTATGATCTTGTGGCCATTACAGAAACATGGCTGCAGGGTGACCATGACTGGGAATTAAACATACCAGGTTATTTAACAATCAGGAAGGACAGGCAGGAAGGGAGGGGAGGTGGGGTGGCTATGTTAATAAAGGAAGGAATCACTGTAATACAGAGAAATGATATTGGGTCAAAGGAGCAGGATAGTGAAACAGTTTGAGTGGAGATAAGGAATAATAAGGGGAAAAAACACTAGTGGGTGTAGTCTATAGGCCTCCGAACAGTTGCAACTCTGTTGGACGGAGTATTAATCAGGAAATAGTTGAGGCTTGTAATAAGGGAACAGCTATAATTATGGGGGAGTTTAACTATCATATTAACTGGACAAATCAAATTGGGCAGAGCAGCCTTGAGGATGAGTTCATTCAGTGTATTAGGGATGGGTTTCTTGAGCAGTATGTAACTGAACTGACCAGGGGGCAAGCAAACTTAGATTTGGTCCTGTGTAATGAGACAGGATTAATTAAAAATGTCCTAGTAAAGGATCCCCTTGGAATGAGTGACCATAACACGGTTGAATTCCATATTCAATTAGAGTGTGAGAAGGTTGGATCTCAAACAAGCGTGCTGAGCTTGAATAAAGGAGACTATGAAGTTATGAGAGCGGAATTGAGTAGAGTGGACTGGGAAAATAGATTAAAGGGTAAGACGGTACATGATCAGTGGTGTACATTTAAGGAGTTATTTTACAACTTCCAAAAAATATATATTCCACTGAGGAAAAAAGGGTGTAAAAGAAAAGATAGCCATCCGTGGCTAAGTAAAGTAATTAAGGATAGTATCCGACTAAAAACAAGGGCATATAAGGTAGCCAAATCTAGTGGGAGGATAGAAGATTGGGAAGTCTTTAAAAGACAGCAAAAAATAACTAAAAGATTGATTAAGAAAGGGAAGATAGATTATGAAATTAAATTAGCAAAAAATATAAAAACAGACAGCAAAAGTTTCTATAGTTATATAAAAAGAAAAAGGGTGGCTAAAGTAAATGTTGGTCCCTTAGAGGGTGAGACCGGGAAATTAATGGTGGGAAACATGGAGATGGCAAAAACGCTGAACTATTATCTTGTATCAGTCTTTACGGTAGAGGACACTAAGAATATCCCAACACTGGACAAACAGGGGGCTCTAGGGGGGGAGGAGCTAAATACGATTAAAATGACGAAGGAAGTGGTACTTGGTAAAATAATGGGACTCAAGGCGGATAAATCGCCTGGACCTGATGGCTTGCATCCTAGGGCCTTGAGGGAAGTGGCGGTAGGGATTGTGGATGCATTGGTAATAATTTTCCAAAACTCCCTGGACTCAGCAAAGGTCCCGGCAGATTGGAAAACTGCTAATTTAACACCCTTATTTAAAAAGGGTAGTAGGCAGAAGGCTGGAAACTATAGACCTGTTAGCTTAACATCTGTGGTTGATAAAATGTTAGAGTCGATTATTAAGGAGACAGTAATGGGACATTTGGATAAACATAATTTAATAGGACAAACTCAGCATGGTTTCATGAAGGGGAAGTCATGTTTGACAAATTTGCTTGAGTTTTTTGAGGATGTAACATACAGGGTGGATAAAGGGGAACCAGTGGACGTAGTGTATTTAGACTTCCAAAAGGCATTTGACAAGGTGCCACACAAAAGATTATTGCTCAAGATAAAAAATCACGGGATTGGGGGTAATATTCTGGCGTGGGTGGAGGATTGGCTCTCTAACAGAAAGCAGAGAGTTGGGATAAATGGTTCATTCTCAGACTGGCAACCAGTAACTAGTGGTGTTCCGCAGGGGTCAGTGCTGGGTCCCCAACTCTTTACAATCTATATTAACAATTTGGAGGAGGGGACTGAGTGTAACATATCAAAGTTTGCAGATGATACAAAGATGGGAGGGAAAGTAGTGAGTGAGGAGGACATAAAAAACCTGCAAAGGGACATAGACAGGCTAAGTAAGTGGGCAGAGATTTGGCAGATGGAATACAATACTGGAAAGTGTGAGGTTATGCACTTTGGCAGGAAAAATCATCGAGCAAGTTATTATATTAATGGCAAGAATCTGGAAAGTACTGTAGTACAAAGGGATCTGGGGGTCCTGGTGCACAAAACTCAAAAAGTTAGTATGCAGGTGCAGCAAGTGATCAAGAAGGCCAATGGAATGTTGGCTTTTATTGCTAGGGGGATAGAATATAAAAACAGGGAGGTATTGCTGCAGTTGTACAAGGTATTGGTGAGACCGCACCTGGAATACTGCATACAGTTTTGGTGTCCATACTTAAGAAAAGACATACTTGCTCTCGAGTCAGTACAAAGAAGGTTCACTCGGTTAATCCCGGGGATGAGGGGGTGGTCATATGAGGAGAGGTTGAGTAGATTGGGACTCTACTCATTGGAGTTCAGAAGAATGAGAGGCGATCTTATTGAAACATATAAGATTGTGAAGGGGCTTGTTCGGGTGGATGCGGTGAGGATATTCCCAATGATGGGTGAAACTAGAACTAGGGGGCATAGTCTTAGAATAAGGGGCTGCTCTTTCAAAACTGAGATGAGGAGAAACTTCTTCACTCAGAGGGTGGTAGGTTTGTGGGATTTGCTGCCCCAGAAAGCTGTGGAAGCTACATCAGTAAATAAATTTAAAACAGAAATAGATAGTTTCCTAGAAGTAAAGGGAATTAAGGGTTACGGGGAGTGGGCAGGAAATTGGACATGAGTCTAGGTTCGGAATGGTCATGGCCCTGTGGTTAGTGGAGTGGGCCCAGGGGCCATGTAGCCTGGTTCTGCTCCTACTGTGTTCTAATTCTGTGTTAGATTTCAGGAGATGGTTTTATTCCTGTTCCTGGCTGGGGTGGAGATCGCCTTTACAGAAGGTAAGTACTGTAGAAAATATAGGGACAGAGTGATCTCCTGGACGAGTTTCGATCGCCTAGATGGGTTGGAGAGGAATTTCCCAGATTTTTTTCTCCCAAATTGGCCGTTGGGTCTTTTATCTGGTTTTTCGCCTCTTCCGGGAGATCACATGGGTTCGGGTGGATGGAGAGTGATAGAAGATTTGAAGTTAGGATCAGATCAGCCATGATCTTATTGAATGGAGGAGCAGTCTCGAGGGGCCGATTGGCCTACTCCTGCTCCTATTTCTTATGTTCTTATGTTCTTATGAGGTTCTCCCGAGACCTGAAGGAAGGAAGGCTGTAAAGGTAAGTAAAGGTATGTCAAACTTCTTTAAACACTTTACACACACCAAACACACTTACCTTTGCACTCATGCACCCATCACTCACCTGAACACTGGACATCTCGACCCCTCCACGCCCTTCATCCCGACGGTCCGCCTCCTCTAACTTGGCGTGGTTTGGAGCTGTCAGGAATCCCACACTTCAACATTAAAAATAGGGATAAGGCTAAAAACTGCCTGTTAACTACCTGTTAACGCTCAGTTAATTGGCAGTAAACCCCTTCCCGCCTTGGGGAGGCAGGCCCCAGTGTGGGTCGGGTACCCGCCTCTTTTAAAACTGGCATGAAGGCGGGTTGGGGGTGGGATGGGTTCGTGCCCCCTGATTTCAGGATTTTAACCCCCCACATGCCTCCAATCCCGCCTCCATGGCCCAATGAAAATCCTGCCCAGAGGATCAGCCATGATCACATTGAATGGCGGAGCAGGCTCGAAGGGCCGAATGACCTACTCCTGCTTCTATATTTCTATGTTTCTATGCCCTTTCTCCATAGCCCTGCAATTTTATTCCTTCAGATAACTATCCAACTCCCTTTTGAAAGATAAAATTGAATCTGCCTCCATCACCTTTTCAGGCAGTGCATTCCAAATCTTAACCACTCGCTGTGTAAAAAAGCTTTTCCTTACATCGCCTTTGATTCTTTTGCCAATCACCTTCTGTGTCCTCTGGTTCTCGACCCTTCTGCCGATGGGTAGAGTTTCTCTCTATCTACTCTGTCCAGACCCCTCATGATTTTGAACACCTCTATCAAATGTCCTCTCAACCTTCTCTGCTCCAAGGAGAACAACCCCAGCTTCCCCAGTCTATCAACATAACTGAAGTCCCTCATTCCTGGAATCATTCTTGTAAAACTTTTCTGCACCCTCTCTAAGGCCTTCACATCTTTCCTAAAGTTTGGTGCCCAGAATTGGACACAATACTTCAGTTGAGACCGAACCAGTGTTTTATACAGGATCATCATAATTTCCACACTTCTGTACTCTATAACTGTATTTATGAAGCCCAGGATCCCGTAAGTCTTTTTAACTGCTTTCTCAATCTGCCCTGCCATCTTCAACGATTTATGCACATATACCCCCAGGTCTCTCTGTTTGTGCACCCACTTTAGGATTGTACCATTTAGTTTATATGTCCTCTCCTCATTCTTTCTAGCAAAATGTATCACTTCACAATTTCTAGCAAAATGTATCACTTCACAATTTTCTGCATTAAATTTCATCTGCCACATGTCCGCCCATTTCACCAGCCTGTCTATGTCCCCTTGAAGTCTATCACACCCCTCCTCACTGTTCTCTATACTTCCAAGTTCTGTGTCATCTGCAAATTTTGAAATTGTGCCTGTACACCCACGTCCAAGTCATTAATATATATCAAGAAAAGCAGTGGCCCTTGAACCGACCCCTGGGGAACACCACTGTATACCTTACTTCAGTCCGAAAAACAACCATTCACCACTACTCTCTGTTTCCTGTCACTTGGCCGATTTCGTATCCATGCTGCCACTGTCCCTTTTATTCTTTGGGCTTCAATTTTGTTGGCAAGCATATTATGTGGCACTTTGTCGAACACCTTTTGGAAATCCAGGTACACCACATCAACCACATTACCCAAATCACCCCTCTCTGTTACCTCATCAAAAAACTCAATCAAGGTGATTAAACATGATTTGACTTTAACAAATCTGTGCTGACTTTCCTTAATTAATCCACCCCTATCCAAGTGACTGTAGATTTTGTCCCTGATTACTGTTTCTAAAAGCTTCCCCACTACAAAGGTTAATCTGACTGGCCTGTCGTTGCTGGTTTTATCTTTACACCCTTTTTTGAACAATGGTGTATGTAGGGGTTCGCAAAAAATCCCCTCAGTCCCCGAAGATTGGAAAATATTAATCTACATCGTGGAAATTGCCTCTGGGTTGGACAATGTTTTAAACATACCCAGAATCGCAGGGGGGCTGCATTGAGTTGGGCGGCACGTGGATAACACCGGAATCGAGGAACTTCATGGAAAAATTTGCACACTTTAAGACAGCACATTTTATTAAAAAAATGTACTCTTGAGTTTTGAACTGTGTAAATTGCAAAGGGGTTTAAAAATCGCCATCAGAAAAGCATGGCCAAGGACAAAAGAAAGCAGCTTGAGGATGTCTGTGAAAAGGGGAGGATCAAGCAATGGCAGTCAAATTCTGTCAATCAATAAAAAGGAGTTTCCCTTCCCTACAAAAGCAATCTATGTTTGTTTACAGGAACTGCTGCAGGATGTTGACACAAGGATTAAACCACTTGAGACTGCAGTTTCAGTGACCACAATGAATGGGTTTCTGTTTACATAGTAATCCAACCCCATTCAAAACCCATCAGGGTGAATGGAGATGGTTCGAAGGCTCAGCTCAAACTGAGGAAGGGAACAGTTTAAACTTAATGGGTTTGAATCACCCATTACCCAGAAAATAGGGCAGTTGAATCCTTTTGTTTTAGCCCAGATGAACTTGGATTTGGGCGGGAACATTTTGGCCCCAGAATGTAGACACATTCAAACCACTCCAAGCTTTATTCGAAACCCATTCCAGACAATGGGAGCAGTTTGGCCACTGGGAAATAGCCCGTTTGAATCAGCCAATCATGGCCTTTCTCTTGTGTATTCGAACTTTTTGGCATGAATTTGCACACAGACCCTTTCAGCGCCAAAACAGAAGGAGCTCACAGGATATAAAAATAGCTTCTCAGAAGCATCTCTCTCTCTTATTTCCTTGGGCTGCAGGTGAGCTCTTCTCTCTCTTTGGACCATAGGTGAGCAGGTTTCTGACTCCTCAGCAAGGCCAGGGGTACTTGGCGCAAACATGCAAAATTTCCTTCCTGTGGTTACACACCAGCTGCACATTGAGGGAGTGGAAGCCCTTGCGGTTGACAAAAAGAGCTGGATTGTGATGGGGTGCCTTAAGGGCCACATGTGTGCAATCTATGACACCCTGCACACTTAGCAAGCCTGCCATATCTGCAAATCCAACCGCACGCGGGGTTATACTTGCTTAACCCTTGGAGAAGTTGATGTAATTGTGCACCTTTGCAAAGAGGGCATCGGTTACCTGCATGATGCAAGTGTGCGCGGCTGTCTGGGAGATGCTGCTGATGTCTGCTGTTGATCCCTAGAATGATCCTGAAGCAAAAAAAGTTGAGTGCGGTGGTGACTTTGACGGCCACTGGTAAGGGGTGTCCACCGATTCTCTGGGCTCCAGGTGTTGGCACAGCATTGCGCAGATGTCACCCACTACCTCTTGCGAAAGTACCAGCCTCCTTTGGCACTGCTGCTCAGTCATGTTGAGGTAACTCATCCTCTGTCTGTAAACCCTGTTTGGGGGGTATCTCCTGTGGCGACGTGCCTCCCTGCGCTGGCACCTTCTGGCCTGTGCAGCTTCAGGTGGGTGAGCAGCAGCTTGGCACTCCTGTTGTTGCTGCTGCTGTTGGTGCTGCTGTTGTTCCGGGTTCTGCTGCTGCCACGGCTGGTCTTCATCTGAATCTGAGGTCCAGGAGGAAAGGAAGTAAATGGTTCCCATGCTGCTGGTATATACCTCAGTTGAGGAAGCGCTCAGTCAATGTGGGGAGAGGGTTTCCCCAGGAGGTCACAATGGAGATGGATCTCAGCTTCACCACTTCCAAAATCAGTAGACCTGCAAAAAGTTCTCCAAGACCTGAGAAAACAAAGTTCTGCCACCTGCAACTGATCCTTGTTGAGAGCTCCGTTTTTATGGTGGAGCTGCAGCTGTTCGGAAGCCAGCCACTTGTGAACCTGACAGGATTAGCTGGCGTGTTTCAGGAGAGAGGTGCAGCATGCTGGAAATGTGGCAAACTTTGAAAGGCCTCTCAAAATGGGATTATAGAGGTCGTTAAGTAGCAGTTAAGTGCCTTAAGGGCCTATCCCGCCGCTTGGAGGCGGGACCGAAACGGAGCCTGCAAGCCCGCATTTGGGAAAGTTGCGCAGAGGTGGGTTAAAGGCGGGATCGGAACCCGCCGCCATTTTTTGCAACTTTCCCACCTGACCCGCCTTCAAACCCGCCTCCTCGGGGCTGGCAAAATCCAGCCTTTCCAAACTGCATACAGCTCAAAAGTGTCTTCCAAATCCTGAAGGCTCAAGCTTCTGACATTGGAAAGTGAACAGCTGTGAAATGGTAGCTTTTATACCACTTTTGTAGCTGTCACCTATTCACAGCAATGGGGAGACATAGAGAACCCAACCTACCTAGCTGACGTGATCTCCGAACGATGAGAACCTCTTCTAAAAAAGTGATAAAATGAAAATAGGCTGGCAAAATAGTAGTTAATAAGCATTTAGCAAGCATTTAATTATCTTAAATGCCTTCCTTGCCGCTTGGTGTTGGGTCTGTTCTGAAATCGCAGACCTAACACTTTGGAAACTTATATGGAAGTGGTAACAAGTAACAATTGAAATGAGGTAGAATATAATAACAAAGCAAATTTGTAAATAATGTAGAATGTGGAAGTGTGTCAGCATGGTTTAGTTGTTGACGATGGTTTGGAGTTCGACCTCCGAGTGAGCGCAGACGCAAGCATCGTCTGCATGCTGTAATTCGACGACAAAGGATGGGATGACCTTGGATTTGGGCTGGAGGCGACGGAGGTTGAACAGTTTCCCGTTTGTTCTGTAAATTAGCTCCACTCCAGCGGGGAGATTATTGAGGGTGAGATGGAGCATTGCAGCAAGGAAGATCGAGAAGAGCCTTGGTGCGATGACACAGCCTTGCTTGACCCCGGTCTGTACGTGAATTGGGTCTGTGGTGGAACCATTGGTCAGGATCACGGCTTGCATGTCGTCGTGAAGCAGGCAGAGGATGGTGACAAACTTTTGAGGGCAGCCTTCACCGAAGCGTACAAGAGCATGGGCCTTACACTAAACAGCCGTAAGACAAAGGTCCTCTAACAACCTGCCCCCGCCACACAGTACTGCCCCCCAATTATCAAAATCCATGACAAGGCCTTGGACAATGTGGACCACTTTCCATACGTCGGGAGCCTACTGTCAACAAGGGCAGACGTCGATGACAAAGTCCAACACCGCCTTCAGTGTGCCAGTGCAGCCCTCCATCACCTGAGGAAGAGAGTGTTTAAAGACCAGGACCTCAAACCCGGCACTAAGCTCATGGTCTACAGAGCAGCAGTGATACCCACACTGCTGTATGCCTCAGAGACATGGATCATGTACAGCAGGCACCTCAAAGCACTGGAGAGGTACCATCAACGCTGCCTCCGCAAGATCCTGCAAATCCATTGGCAGGGTAGGCGCACCAACATCATTGTTCTCGCTCAGGACAATATCCCCAGTTTCGAAGCTTTGACCACGCTCAATCAGCTCCAATGGACGGGTCACATCGTCCTCATGCCCGATACGAGACTCCCAAAACAAGCGCTCTACTCGGAGCTCCGACACGGCAAGAGAGCCCCAGGTGAGGAGAGGAAACACTTCAAGGACACCCTCAAAGCCTCCTTGAAAAAGTGCAACATCCCCACCGACACCTGGGAATCCCTGGCCCAAGACCACACAAAGTGGAGAAGCATCCGGCAAGGCGCCGAACACTTCAAGTCTTTTCACCAGGAGCAAGCGGAAGTCAAGCGCAAGCAGCGCAAGGAGCGCACATCAACCCAAGCACCCCACCCACCCGTCCCTTCAACCACCGTCTGCCCCACCTGTGACAGGCATTGGACTCATCAGTCACCTGAGAACTTATTTTTAATGTGGAAGCAAGTCATCCTCGGTTCCGAGGGACTGCCTAAGAGAGCGAGAGAGAGAGAGAAGAGGATTAGTTGTAAGCACACTTCCTGTGTTCAAATCACATAAGACTGAGTACATAGTGTAGACTGACACTCCAGTGCACTATTGAGGAAGCACCTCCTGACTCCCCAAAGCCTTTCCACCATCTACAAGGCATAAGTCAGGAGTGTGATGGAATACTCTCCGCTTGCCTGGATCGGTGCAGCTCCAACAATGCTCCCTCCACCACCGGCGTACCGTGGCTGCAGTGTGTGCCATCTACAAGATGCACTGCAGCAGCTCATCAAGACTTCTTCGGCTGCACCTCCAAAACCCACGACCTCTACCACCTAGAAGGACAAGGGAAGCAGGTGCATGGGAACACCACCACCTCCAAGTTCCCCTCCAAGTCACACACCATCCTGACTTGGCAATATATCCTTCATCGTCGCTGGGTCAAAATCCTGGAATTTTATCCCTAACAGCACTGTGGGAGTACCTTCACCACACGGACTGCAGCGGTTCAAGAAGGCGGCTCACCACCACCTTCTCAAGGGCAACTAGTGATGGGCAATAAATGCCAGCGATGCCCACATCCCATGAACGAATATATAAAAAAAGCACTGATTGCTGGAGGTGCTGGCCTTCAGATGAGGTGTCCTGCTTGCCTATTCAGATCGACTTAAAGCTGTGATGGGAATGGTTGATGTTCTGGAAGGATGACTTCTGAAGCTAAGGAAGATTATGTGACATTAAGTGATATAACCACTAATCCACATTATGGTGATGAAGGATTTCTGTTTGAGCCTTAAGCTCATTGCATTATACTACCTCAGCAAGTTTGTATGGAGTGGGATCTCACCCAATGAAAGAAAAAAGAGTTGCTTTTCTATAACGCTTTCATGACCTCAAGGTGTCCCAAAGCACTTCACAACCAATGAAGTACATTTGAAGTGTAGCCACTGTAGTAATGTTGGAAATGCATTAGCCAATTTGAGCACTGCAAGGACCCACAAACAGCAATGAGCTAATGATAAGATAATCTGTTTTAGTGATGTTGGCTGACGAATAAATATTGGCCCAGGACACCGGGGAGAACTCCCCTGCTCTTCTTTGAATATCGCAATCGGATCTTTCACATCTACCTGAGTGGGCAGACCGGGCCTTGTTTTAACATCTCATCTGAATGATGGCACCTCTGACAGTGCAGCGCTCCCTCAGTACTGCACTGAAGTGCCAGCCTAGTTCATGTGCTCAAGACTCTGCAGGTGATAGTGCTACCACTGAGCCACTGAGTAATCCCAGATACTGAGCCTGAGAAAAGTATCAAAAGTAAAATCTCCAATATATAACAGCTTCATCCATGCCATTGCCACCTCGAGGATCAATTTCTAACATATTCATTATTTTCACTTCACTTTGTAATTTCTGTCCTTGACCTCAAAAGCCTCTAAGACGTATGTCTGCTCCTGAACCTTTGGTTTCCCTTCCTAACTTCAATTATTCCTTCTTAACGTTCACCTCTTCCACCATGTAAAGTGTTCTGAGACATTTCTCCACATGGGGGAGAGCGCTATAAATGTAAGTTGTTGTTCAAAAACTGGCCGTCAACTCTAGACTTAAGCTTTAGGAAAGGGCAGAGTTTCCAGTGGCAGCACTGTGTGGGACTTAATTCCACAGGCAGGCGGAGCCATGTTTGAAGCTTCCCCACCAGTATTCCATGGAGCCTTTTTTGCATAGATACAGAATAGTTACGGTGCGACTGTAGCAGCTTGTGTGTTCCTGCCATAGGGCTGCCTTTAGAACTATTGGGGCCAATTTTAACATAACCTGCTCGGTGGGAAGCGGATGGGATCGGGTGCAATGCTGGTTTTACACTCCTCCTGATCTTACTTTCCGCTGAAGTCAATATTGGGCGGGGTGCAAATACTGGTGCCACGTAATAGGCTTGCCAGCAAAGTTGAAGCCCATGGGATAAAAGGTACAGTGGCAGCATGGATACAAAATTGGCTAAGTGACAGGAAACAGAGAGTAGTGGTGAACAGTTGTTTTTCGGACTGGAGGAAGGTACACAGTGGTGTTCCCCAGGGGTCGGTTCTAGGACCACTGCTTTTCTTGATATATATTAATGACTTGGACGTGGGTGTACAGGGCACAATTTCAAAATTTGCAGATGACACAAACGTTGGAAGTATAGTGAACAGTGAGGAGGATAGTGATCGACTTCAAGAGGACATAGACAGGCTGGTGAAATGGGCGGACACATGGCAGATGAAGTTTAATGCAGAAAAGTGCGACGTGATACATTTTAGTAGGAAGAACAAAGAGAGGCGATATAAACTAAAGGGTACAATTCTAATGTGGGTGCATGAACAGGGGTATATGTGCACAAATTGTTGAAGGTGGCAGGGCAGGTTGAGAAAGCGGTTAAAAAAGCATGCGGGATCCTGGGCTTCATGATTAGAGGCATCGGGCTGGATTTTGTCAATGGGGAGCTTTTGGAGGCGGGACTCCCACTTGTTGGGTTTTAGTCCCGCCTCCATCGACTTGTGGCCAACCCACGCTACTTTCCCTTGATTGACCTTGTTAAGCCCGCCCAGCGGGCTCAGCAGGCCAATTAAGGGAAAGCCAGTTACAGGTGACGTCAGCGAGTGATGTTTCATCTGTCAAGAGCTTTTGACAGATGAAATGTAATCATTTGACAGCTCTGTGAAGCTGTCAAACACGGACAATCTGTCTTCTAAGTTGTGTCTTTACTCAAGACTCAATTAGAAAGCCTTCCTGACCAGACAGCAGAAGGCTGCAGCTTTTGACAGTTCAGCGGCCATTCTGCTTTCTGTGCTGGTGAGCTGAGGGACTCCCAAGACCTGAAGGGAGGAAGCCTGCAGGAAGAAGTAAAGGTAAGTAAAACTTGTTAAAACACTTCACACACACCTCACACACTTACCTCTGCACACATGCACCCATTACTCACCTGCACACCGGACATCTCGGCCCCTCCGACCCCCGTAGACCGATGGCCCGTCTCGCTGACCCTGGCGAGGTTCGGAGCCGTCGGGAAGCCCACACTTCAGGGCTCAAAATAGGGATTAGCCAAAAAACTGCCTGTAAACTACCTGTTAACAGGCAGTTAATTGGCATTAATCCCCTTCCCGCCTCGAGGAGGCGGGACCTGGCATGGGTCGGCTACCCGCCTCCTGGCAACATGGCATGGAGGCAGGTTGGGGGCAAGTTGGGCACCCGCCCCCAAATTCTGCCATTTTCCCGGCAGTCCCACCTCCAAACCCACCTCCCCAGGGCTGGCAAAATCCAGCCCTTAGAGTACAAAATCATGGAAATTATGATGAGCCTTTATAAAACACTGGTTCAGCCTCAACTGGAGTATTGTGGGCACCGCACTTTAGGAAGAATGCAGAGGCCTTAGAGAGGGTGCAGAAAACATTTACGAGAATGGTTCCAGGGTTGAAGAACTTCAGTTATGTGGATAGACTGGAGAAGCTGGGGTTGTTCTCCTTGGAGCAGAGAAGGTTGAGAGGAGATCTGATAGAGGTGTTTAAAATCATGATGGGTCTAGACAGAGTAGATAGAGAGAAACTGTTCCCATTGGCGGAAGGGTCGAGAACCAGAGGACACTGATTTAAGGTGATTGGCAAAAGAACAAAAGGCTACATGGGGAAAACCTTTTTTGCGCAGCGAGTGGTTAGGATCTGGAATTCACTGCCTGAAAGGGTGGTGGAGGCAGACTCAACTGTGGCTTTCAAAAGGGAATTGGATAAGTAGCTGAAGGAAAATTTTTTGCAGGGCTACGGGGAAAGGGTGGGGGATTGGGACTAGCTGAATCACCCTTGCAGCGAGCCGGCACGGGCTCGATGGGTCGAATGGCCTCCTTCTGTGCTGTAACCGTTCTATGATTCTATGGTGTTCCTCCCAATCTCGTGGGTTCCCACCCAGCGAGTTAGACTAAAATCACACCCGTAACTCTTGCTTCACAGTCACAGTGTGGGGCGAGGGGGGAATTTTTACCCCAGCTCGCCTGGCAGTTGCACAGTTAAAATGGTTGTGCAAAGATTTACTTTTCAGTTGCCGCTCGATTCACACCCACCGCCATCTTAACTGGGCTCTTTTTCTTGGACGGTCACTTGACTCAGGCGGAGCATCATCAATGCAGGCACATAAGGGTCACACGATGTCATTTGGACCCCCAAGGTATTTTAACCGTCTAATGATCAAGGCCCCGCAGCAGCTGTTCCGCTCAGTAAAATCTGGTCGGGAAGAAGAGGAGGCCCTTTAAGGTAAGTCAAAACCTTTCCTTGGTGGGTTCAGGAGGAGAAAGAGTGCCCCCACGGGCCCCACGGGGAAAGTCTGGGCCTCTGCTGCCCCGGACCCCTCTCTTTCCATCCCGCAAAATGGCTCTGAATCCTCCCCTGCAACATAACTCAGTGCCCTGCGACTTTGACCTGCTCGAAGCCGACCAACTGCCTCGCTCCGCCTGTTTCAGGCGGGCAGCTGGTTGGCAGGATGCAAATGAGGCCCAGGAGTTATACTAGCCTGGGCCTCAAGCTGATGACCTGTGTAGGTTTGGCGCTTGTCTTGCTCCCTGGGCACACAAAACCTGCTCTCAGTTAAAATATCCCCCCCCCCGCCCCCCATAGCTATAAGAATTAACAACCCTGCTGTATCTCTCTGATTTTTTTTCAAATTCATTCATGGGTTGTGGGCATCATTGGCAAGTCCAGCATTTATTGCCCATCACTGGTTGCCTTTGAGAAGATGGTGGTGAACTGCCTTCTTGAACCACTGCAGTGCTGCTAGGGAGGGAGATCCAGGATTTTGACCCAGCGACGATGAAGGAACGGCCAAAAGTTTTCAAGTCAGGACGGCGTGTGACTTGGAGGGGAACTTGGAGATGGTGGTTGTTCAATATGATAGGCCTTAATGGCCTTGCACTGCCCTGATTGTAGGAGGCCTACAGCATAATATTTGTTGGTCAGCCATTTAATAACTTTAATTTTAATAATTTTTTTAAATAAACGTTTTTACTTTAGCATTAAAATCCCACGTGTGTTTACAGTTTGATAAGAGTGCATGTTGATACATTTTCCCTGATGATTAACCACATATTTCCATGGTGATAACCAATCGCAACCCCACCTCCCTTTGTCACGACGGAGATTGTGAGGAGCTAATGAGGAAAGATTGCCATGGGACATCTTTAAGGACTCAGTGTTATCACGGTGCCCGCCAACTATGTGTAGTAACTGCTGGGTTGTTCCGAAGCAAGAACAAACCATTAGTGTGTAAGAAAACATTCTGGGGAGCCTGAAAATAATGAAAGGGCATAAATTCTAACCTCTCAAATCAGCTCTTTAGAAGTGAAACAAATACAGAAAACCATACTTAGTGAATTAAACTCCACATGAAGAACAAATGGCCCATTTGTCGTAGTGCCTGTGAATTGCTCCTTAGGTACAACATAATCAGTGCTTGTTAAATGCATCCCACCAATTTTTCTGTCTTAAACTATTCATTATCACATGAGAAGATCACATGCACTGCTTTTGTACGTTCTGGGGCATTTTTTCAGATCACATTCATTAAAGCACTTTCGGTGGTAAATAGTTGCCAACCCTGCCACCTCACCACTGAACTAGAAAGCACGTGTAGAAAGCACCATTTTTAAATATTCACTTAATGTATTTAGTTAGGAACAGGATTGATGGTATTTTATAGACAGGTATATATAGATGATGATCAAAACCTGCATGGAACAAGATAGGTTAAGGAGTCCTCTGGTTGCTATGCGCATTCACGAAGACTTCCTCTTTTAGACCATGTTTACAATGCCACTAGAAATATCGAACAGAGAGAAACTTTTCAGACACATTCACAACGGCATTACATAAAAGCATGAGGATTAGGAGCAGGAGTAGGCCATAAGGCCCCTCGAGCCTGCTCCACCAATCAACAAGATTGTGGCTGATCTTCGACCCCAACTCCACTTTCCTGCCGATCCCCATATCCCTTGATTCCCCTAGAGTCCAAAAATCTATCGATCTCAGCCTTAAATATACTCAAAGACTCAGCATCCACAGCCTCTGGGGCAGAGAATTCCAAAGATTCACAACCCTCTGAGTGAAGAAATTCCTCCCCATCTCAGTCTTAAATGGCTGACCCCTTATCCTGAGACTGTGCCCCCTAGTTCTAGACTCTCCAGCTAGGGGAAACAACCTCTCAGCATCTACCCTGTCAATCCCCCTCAGAATTTTATATGTTTCAATGAGATCATCTTTCATTTTTCTAAACTCCAGAGAGTACACGTAAAAACCAATGGAAATTATACCTCATGGCGATATGATTGCTGGTTTTAGGATTCTAAAGGTAGACAATGACAAGCTATTTCACCTTGTGGAACCAGAGGACGTGGCCTGCACTCGAAGGGGGTTAAATACATTTAAAATTAATCTGTGGAAATTAAATTAGATGTAGAGAAAATGTTTCCGCTGTGGGGGAATCCTAAACTAGGGGTCATAAAAATAAGATAGTCACTAATAAAGCCAAAAAGGAATTCAGGAGAAACTTTTTTACCCAGAAAGTGGTTAAAATATGAAACTTGTTATAACATGGAGTAGTTGAGGTGAATAGCATAGATGCATTTAAGGGAATGCTAGATAAACACAAGGGAATAAGGAATAGACGGATATGCTGATAGAGTTCGATGAAGTAGGGAAGGAGGAGGCCCGTGTAGAGTATAAATACCAGCACGGACCAGTTGGACTGAATGGCCTGTTTCTGAGCTGTAATTTCTATGCAATTTTATGTAATGTAAAATTGCAGTAAGCAAATGGTCAATCTATGGAACAGGCTCATTAGGGAGACGGTGGAAGCAGTTAGTCCTGATCCATTCAAATGTAAATTACATCGATTTCTTTCAGAAAATAACATTTTGGGATACAGTACATGAGTAATTTGAGACATGACGTGACATATGGTAAGTGTAGAGTGCTTGGGAGTAAAAATGTGACTTTAGACCAATGATTCTCAAAGCTTTCCATCACTGGGGGTTTTCCTCATGTCATGTCTGGGTCTGTTGTAGACTGATTGATTGAGATTGATTGCTATGATTAATCAACAACTCCATTATTGTTGTATCATGTGACTACCAGGATGGTAGAAGGTGAACTAGATACATAGATACATAGAGATAGGAACAGGAGTAGGCCATTCGGCCCTTCGAGCCTGCTCCGCCATTTAATGAGATCATGGCTGATCTTCGTCTGAGATCATAGCTGATCTTACCAGTTCAGTACCCCGTCCCCGCCTTTTCTCCGTAACCCTTAATCCCCTTAGCCTTCAGAAATATATCCAATTCTCTCTTGAAAATATTTATTGAATTAGCCTTCACAGCCCTCTGTGGCAGGGAATTCCACAGGCTCACCACTCTTTGAGTGAAGAAATTCTTCCTCATCTCTGTTTTAAATGATTTGCCCGCTATTTTTAGACTGTGGCCCCTGGTTCTGTGCTCCCCGGCCATTGGAAACATTCTCTCTGAATTCAGCCTGTCCAGGCCTGCCATAATTTTATATGTTTCGATGAGATCCCCTCTCAATCTTCTAAACTCCAGTGAGTACAAGCCCAAACTATTTAATCTCTCTTCGTAGGTCATTCCCGCCATTCCAGGTATCAGCCTGGTGAATCGCCGTTGCACTCTTTCCATGGCAAGAACATCCTTCCGCAGATGGGGCGACCAAAACTGTACACAATACTCCAGATGCGGTCTCACCAGCACCTTGTACAGCTGTAGTAAGGTATCCCTATTCCTATACTCGAACCCCCTTGATATGAAGGCCAACATACCATTTGCCTTCTTAATCGCCTGTTGCACCTGCATGCTCTCCTTCAGTGACTGGTGCACAAGAACACCCAGGTCCCTCTGCACTTCCCCATCTCCCAATCTATTGCCATTTAGATAATAATCTACCCTCCTGTTTTTACCCCCAAAGTGGATAACCTCGCATTTATCCACATTATAGTGCATCTGCCACGTATCCGCCCATTCCCCCAACCTGTCCAAATCACACTGTAGCCTCCTGACATCCTCATCAGAGCCCACCCCTCCTCCTAGTTTAGTGTCGTCAGCGAATTTGGAAATATTGCATCCAATTCCCTGATCCAGATCATTTATATATATTGTGAACAGCTGGGGTCCCAGGACAGATCCTTGCGGCACCCCGCTGGTCACTGCCTGCCACTCCGAAAACGAGCCGTTTATTCCAACTCTCTGTTTTCTATCCGCCAGCCAGTTCTCTATCCACGTTAATACTTTGCCCCCAATCCCATGAGCCTTAATTTTGCATGATAATCTTTTGTGTGGAACCTTATCAAAGGCTTTCTGGAAGTCAAGGTACACCACATCCACTGGCTCTCCCCCATCTATTCTACCAGTTACCTCCTCAAAAAATTCCAGCAGATTAGTCAAACACGATTTACCCTTTGTAAATCCATGTTGACTCTGTCCGATCCTTTCCCCATTTGTCAAGTGCTCCGCTATTTTATCCTTAATAATGGACTCTAGCATTTTGCCCACAACCGATGTAAGGCTTACTGGTCTATAATTCCCTGCTTTCTCTCTACCCCCCTTTTTAAATATTGGGGTAACATTAGCTACCCTCCAATCCACGGGTACTGTTCCCGAGTCAATGGAGTTCCGGAAGATGATCCTTAGAGCATCTGCTATCTCCAGGGCCACCTCCTTAAGTACCCTAGGATGTAGTTTATCAGGCCCTGGGGATTTGTCGGCCTTCAGTCCCCTCAACTTACCCAACACCATATCCCTAGAGATACTAATTTCTGTCAGCTCCTCCCTCTCATTAGTCCCTATGTTTGCCGATATTCCTGGGAGGTTATTTGTGTCCTCCTTTGTGAATACAGAACCAAAGTATGAGTTTAATTGGTCTGCCATTTCCTTATTCTCCATTATATATTCTCCCGAATCGGACTGCAAGGGACCGACTTGGGATTTTACCAGTCTTTTCCTCCTGATATACCGATAAAAGCTTTTGCAGTCTGTCTTTATGTTTGCTGCAAGTTTACTTTCGTATTCTATTTTCCCCTTCCTGATTAATCCCTTTGTCCTCTTTTGCTGTATCCTGTACTGCCCCCAATCTTCCGGTCTGGTGCTTTTTTTTGCCAGTTGATATGCCCTTTTTTTTGATTTTATGCTGTCCCTAATTTCCCTCGTTATCCACGGTTGAGTCACCTTTTTAGGTTTATTTTTATGCCAAACCGGTATAAACATGTTCTGGAATTCTTCCATTCTATCTTTGAATGCTTGCCATTGTCTATCCACTGTCAATCCCCCCAGAAACACCACCCAATCAATCTTACCCAATTCCCGTCTCATACCCTCGTAATTCCCTTTATTTAAGTTCTGGACCTTAGTCTCTGATTCAATTTCCTCACTCTCCATCTCGACTGAGAGCTCGATCATATTATGATCGCTCTGACCCAAGGGGCCTCGTACAAGAAGATTGCTGATAAGTCCCTTCTCATTGCACAATACCCAGTCTAAAATGGCCTGATCTCGAGTCGGCTCCTCGACATATTGGTCCAGATAACCGTCCCGAAAACATTCCAGGAATTCCTCCTCCTCAGAATTTTTACTAATTTGGGTAGTCCAATCAATATGTAAATTAAAGTCACCCATGATGACAGCTGTGCTCTTATCGCACGCTTCTCTAATTTCCCTTTTTATGCCTTCCCTCACCTCCATATTACTATTTGGAGGCCTATATATCACACCCACTAACGTTTTCCTCCCCTTGCTATTTCTCATTTCTACCCATACAGATTCCGTTTCATCCGAGTTAATATCCTTCCTTTCCATTGCATTAATCCCCTCCTTTACCAGCAATGCTACCCCACCTCCCCTACTAGATGGACCATGGTCTTTTTATGTCCAACAATTCCTGTGTTCCTATCTTCCATGGATCCTGAGAAAGAGAAAGAAAGAACTTGCATCTATTTGGTGTTGGACATGAAAAGTGTTGTCTCAAGGAAGGAAGCTGCTCTTGCATGATTAGTGTGTCAGCTGTAGTGCGTCAGCTGTGTGTGTCAGAAGGTTGTGTGTTCAAGTCCCACTCCAGAGACTTGAGCACAAAAATCCAGGTTGACACTCCAGTGCAGTACTGAGGGAGTGCTGCACTGTCAGAGGTGCCGTCTTTTGGATGAGACATGAAAGTGAGGCCCCGCCTGCTCCCTCAGGTGGACATAAAAGATTCCATGGCACTATTTCGAAGAAGAGTAGGGGAGTTCTCCCTGGTGTCCTGGCCAATATTTATCCCTTAATCAACATCACAAAAAACTGATTATCTGGTCACTATCACATTGCTGTTTGTGGGAGCTTGCTGTGCGCAGATTGGCTGCCGCGCTTCCTACATTACAACAATGACTACACTTCAAAAAGTACTTCATTGGCTGTAAAGCGCTTTGGGATGTCCGGTGGTTGTGAAAGGCGTGATATAAATGCAAGTCTTTCTTTTTGCTTTTAATATAACATTGATAGATATCCTGGAATTTGCTTAATTTATCTTCATAGGGTAAGGTGGAAATTTCATAGAGCTGAATTGGGTTGGAGGGCATGATAGAGCAGGTCAGATAGAATATAGAAGGTCAGGTGTGAAATGGACTGAATGATCTTTTCTCATTTCACACCTTGTTATGGTACTCTGGGCTATGTTATTAAGGATGAAAGCACAAGGCACTAGCTGGGTCCATTTAAGAATATGCGTGTCAAGAAAATCATAGGCATGGGATCAGCAAGCCAATAGATTTCATTGTGTTTCCTGGTCTATGGCAACCTCAGTGTGGTTTTAATGCTTTGTGTTTAATTATGAGCATAGGTTTAGAAGTGTCTGAGGGAGAATTATCCCTCATGCCTGTGTTAACTGAATCTCTTCAAAAAGGAAGATGAGAAGAGGTCTGCATTTGCTATTCGTTGATGTGTTGAGTGCTCTTCAGTTGTTGCTGATACATGTAGAGTGCTTGCTATGGATAAAATAGATGAAAATCCTCTTTATTTCTCATCGATCCATGAGCTTAAGTACCTCTCCGGATAAAGCATCAGTTTTTGTTAAAGCGAGGCTTTGGCTGGGAAGGTCCTTAGAACTAGTACTTCGCCGAAAGCGGGTCACGAGGAGAAGACAACCACCTGACCTGCAGTGACTGACCCCATCCATAATTCTAGAGTCAGTGTCATTAGAATAATGTAGTCAGGCTCTGGCCATGGTAAGCGCCTGTGGTAAGGGGGCTCACTCATTGGTGGGCGGGCAGTCACATGCTGCTGCAGGATTTAAAGGACTGCAGCGACTCAAAGGGGCAGACGGTGTGGTTTGGCCAATTTGGAACACAGTCTCCTTAAGGAATGTTGGAGGCTGGAGGGCGTCCCGTTTCACAAATGAGGCCATTGGAATTTTCCTGGAGGAGATGAGGTAGAGGGACCCAGGAAGAGCAGCCCATGGGAAATGGAGGAGGTGCCCACCAGGATGAATGCTATGAGGCATGTAGGAAGAAGTTTAATGATCTTACTAGGTCAGCCAAGGGAGGAGCGCCCACCATTACCTTTCATTACTGCACTGTACTGACCATGCATGACACTTAACAATAACCTCCCCATCTCACTGTTTAAAGGTATTTTTAAATGTCGCCATCAATGTCCAGGAGGTCCCTGATTGCCTCACCTTCACCTGATTGTGCTCTTTCACACAAAAGCTAAATGCTAAGGGCAGTTATGACTTTGACGGCATCTCCACACCATTGATAGTCATTGGCAGTAGAAAGCCTGGTTTGGAGCATATGGCACAACACTTCCATGGCATCCCTTGCAAATCAAATCCTCTGCAGGCACTGCCGCTCCGACAAATAGAGTTACGGGCACTTCAGCCTGTAGATTCTGATGTGGGAGTGCCAGTGGGTGGGTATAGTGTGCCTTCGTGCATTCTCAACTGTCTGGCAACCTTCCATTGAGCCTCCTCTTAGGATAGTCTATATATTATACATTATATATTATTGGGGATCAATCTATCTATCAGAATCTTCAATAATATCTTCATGCGCCTTCTTTTCTCCAGAGTAAACAATCCCAAGTTCCTCAATCTCTCCTCTGAGTTCTGATGTCTTATACTAGGTATCATTTTTTTAAAATTCGTTTATGGGATGTGGGTGTCACTGGCAAGGCCAGCATTTATTGCCCATTCCTAATTGCCCTTGAGAAGGTGGTGGTGAGCCGCCTTCTTGAACCGCTGCAGTCCGTGTGGTGAAAATACTCCCACAGTGCTGTTGGGTAGGGAGTTCGACGATTTTGACCCAGCGTCGATGAAGGATCGGCGATATATTTAAAAGTCTGGATGGTGTGTGACTTGGAGGGGAACTTGGAGGTGGTGGTGTTCCCATGCACCTGCTGCCCTTGTCCTTCTAGGTGGAGGAGGTCGCGAGTTTGGGAGGTGATGTTGAAGAAGCCTTGACGAGTTGCTGCAGTGCATCTTGTAGATGGTACACACTGCAGCCACGGTACGCTGGTGGTGGAGGGAGTGAATGTTTAAGGTGGTGGATGGGGTGCGAATCAAGCGGGCTGCTTTGTCCTGGATGGTACTGAGCTTCTTGAGTGTTGTTGGAGCTGCACTCACCCAGGCAAGTGGAGAGTATTCAGTTTGGTTGCTCGCGTTAACACTGCCTCCAATGCCTGGGATATCCTTCTTCTCTTAGGCAGTCCCGTGGAACCGAGGATGACTTGCTTCCACACTAAAAATGAGTTCTCAGGTGACTGATGAGTCCAATGCGAGACTTACAGTCTTTGTCACGCTGGGATATCCGTGCTGTAGTACAGGAACCAAAAGTGCACACAGTACTCCAGGTGTGGCTGTTTTATAACTGCCTAACTGTGCTAGTGCCTCACATAGGCCAATTATGATTTCCTGGGATATGTGCTTGATGCCACAGTGCAGATCAGATGCTCGAGTTGACAGACGAGGGGTCATTTGCAGTCTGTGTGAGCCTCATATTCTGCAGCTGTTAATTTCAACACAACTGTATTATGACTCATTTTCAAGCAATAAAACTTTACAAAACTTTTTAAACCCTTGCCTTTACTTTCAGAAACATAATACTTTTACTCTTTGGTGATTGAATTGGGTTTTAATTGTTCAACTTGTATATTGACTAATGTTGACTAACAGAATATTCTTTTCTTGGGAGTTCAGACTCTGTGGATGCCTGTTGCCATGGTATTATGATGCTTGCGACAAGGCAGTTACAGTGTCTGACATCTTGGTGGTGCTATTGCCTTGTGATTATACTGGTCCCCAATTTACTGTATGCCTGTATTTTGTGATTAAAAGGCATCACAAGTACAACTGAATAACCATATTACAGCAATCTAAATAGACTCCCCAAAGCCTTTCCACCATCTACAAGGCACAAGTCAGGAGTGTAATGGAATACTCTCCACTTGCCTGGATGAGTGCAGCTCCAACAACACTCTAGAATCTCAACGCCATCCAGGACAAAGCAGCCTACTTGATTGGCACCCACCCACCACCTTAAACATTCACTCCCTCCACCACCGGCGTACCGTGGCTGCAGTGTGTACCATCTACAAGATGCACTGCAGCAACTCACCAAGGCTTCTTCAGCAGCATCTCCCAAACCCGCGACCTCTTCCACCTAGAAGGACAAGGGCAGCAGGCGCATGGGAACACCACCACCTCCAAATTCCCCTCCAAGTCACACACCATCCTGACTTAGAAGTATATCACCGATCCTTCATTGTTGCTGGGTCAAAATCCTGGAACTCCCTACCTAACAGCACTGTGGGAGTACCTTCACCACACGGACTGCAGCGGTTCAAGAAGATGGCTCACCACCACCTTCTCAAGGGCAACTAGGGATGGGCAATAAATGCTGGTCTTGCCAGCGATACACAGATCCCATAAACAAATTTAAAAAAAAGAAAATGCTGAAAGCAATTGATTTTCTTTCTTCAACTTCAAATCACACAGCAGGCAACTGTGTAAAAAAAAACTAAATTATTATTTTATTACATTTCTTTTCATGAAATGCATTTGAACAAGTCCGTTCACAGCAGTGATGTCATAGAATTTTTGAATTTTACAGCACGGATGGAGGCTATTTGGCCCATCGTGCCTCTGCTGGCTCTCTGAAAGCTATAGCCAGCTAACCCCATGCCCCTGCCCTATACTCTTTTAATTTCATTTTTACATATTTATCTGACTTCTCTTTCAATGTATTCCTTTCCTTTTTCATGTTGAAATCTGTGAAATAATATTTCCTACATTACAACAGTGATTACAATTCAGGAAGTACTTTATTGGCTGTAAAGCGCTTTGGGACGTCCTGAGACCGTGAAAGGTGCAGCATAAATGCAAGTCTTTTTTTTTCTGATTGACTTGTTATAAGGTCTCTTTAGAGATAGATGAGATGAGTAGAAATATTTTTTACACAGAGAGTGGTTCTGATCTGGAACACACTGCCTGAAAGGGTAGAGGAAGCTGATTCAATAGTAACTTTCAAAAGGGAATTGGATAAATACTTGAAATGAAAAAAAAATATGCAGAGCTATGGGGAAAGAGCAGGGGAGCGGGACTAATTGGACAGTTCTTTCAAAGAGCCAGCACCAGCACAATGGGCGGAATGGCCTCCTTCTGTGCTGTATCATTCGGTGATTCGATATATGTCAAGGACAGATGGAATCTTTTTGTATCTACCCAGCCAAGAACCAATTTTTATTTACAATACAGTGTTAACAGCTGGGGCCTTGATCCATAGGTGTCTAAATAGTGATTGTACAAAATGACTGAAGCTGTAGCTGTTTCCCATCCACTGTGCACCTTCAAAATAAATAAAAAAGTAATGCTACATTCTTCAAGGGTTAAAGTTCCCTATTTGCCTGAGAAAAATGGTGCTTGCCAGTAATTAGGATTTTATTTGTCACATGTTAGCTGCTAATATCTGAAAGGCTGCTTGATCTCTTTAATGTGCTGCACTCTTTCTGATTGCCACTGACCTTCAGATTAGCTGAATTAATTGTGCAGATGGAATTTAGCTCAACCAATTAGGAACAAATCTGTGGAAAAGATAAACGTAATGCAGACAAACATCTTAATAAGAAACGAAATTTCGACTAACATCTTAATGAAACATTAAATGTAGACCAGCATCTTAATGGAGTGCATCCCCCTCCGTTTGCAAGTGACAAAGGGAGGGCGGAGGAAGGGGGTGAATATTATAACTGATCCAAAAATTATGCCCCATTGTTAAAATTATTTATGGGTTTAAGGACTCTGCAAACTTTAAAACTGTTCGGTTTTTGTTAAACAAACCTCTTCAATGAGAATCAAAATATCTACTTGGGTTCAAATTCCTTACCTAAGAAAGGATATACTTGCCATAGAGGGAGTGCAGCAAAGGTTCACCAGACTGATTCCTGGGATGGCAGGACTGTCATATGAGGAGAGATTGGGTCGACTAGACATCTATTCGCTAAAGTTTAGAAGAATGAGAGGGGATCTCATTGACATATATAAAATTCTGACAGGGCTAGACAGACTGGATGCAGGGAGGATGTTTCCCCTGGCTGGGGGGGGGTCTAGAATGAGGGGTCACCGTTTCAGAATACGGGGTAGGACATTTAGGACTGAGATGAGGAGAAATTTCTTCACTCAGAGGATGGTGAACCTGTGGAATTCTCTACCACCGAAGGCTGTGGAGGCCAAGTCACTGAATATATTTAAGAAGGAGATAGATGGATTTCTAGACACAAGAAACATCAAGGGGTATGGGGAGAGAGCGGGAATATGGTATTGAGATAAAGGATCAGCCACGATCATATTGAATGGCGGAGCAGGCTCGAAGGGCCGAATGGTCTACTCCTGCTCCTATTTTTCTATGTTTCTATGTTTCTAAATTCAAAATTAACAGCACTACTATTACTGGCCGTTTATAGAGACTGAAATTGGTATTAAACCAACCACCTGAGTCAAATAATGAAAATAAAGGATGATTGTTGAGTTCTTGTGGTAACAAGACCAACTTTGTTTGAATGGCTAACTCATAAATGTGATAAATCGCATCTGATTCTGTTTAGGTGCTGCCAGTTCGAGTCTGCCTCAAGGGATGCTCCTGCCGTACAGTGTCTCCAACCTCTACAATGTTTGGTGTAATAAAGACCCATGAGGAAGTCCGGCACCTGCCTTAAAGCATATACTGCTGATACTGACCAGTTCCCAACCATGTACGGCTAAAAGAGACATCATTTAAAGGGTGTCACATTGAAAGAATTAGCAATAGTGTTCTTCTAAAATTAAAGCCCAATCCCAGTTCAGGTTAATCTGCTGAACATCTAAATTTGGCTCCAAAAGCCATCCTTGGGGTTTGCCATTTACACAAGCATGCACACATTCATTAGACACATCCCACTGGCATGGCAGCTGCTATCTGCGGCTAAAGATACAACATAAAAGGCAGGTAAGGCAGAAAAAACGTATCTTATTATCTAATCCACTGAGAAAGAGGGAGGGACGGATGAAGTTATGGTGTACATGTGTTTAACCAGCCCCTGATAGTCTTCTGCATTTTATCTTTTAATGGTGGCTGTGTATGTGTGTATCCCAGTGGAGTGGGCAAGTACCCATGTTCAAACTCTACAGAAGCATACATCCTAGAGTGGAAAATGGGCTCCTGTCAATAACACACAAATTCAGCCACATGTGGGTAAGATTGTGAGCTCCTCCGATAGTTGCTGTCTCAGACATGGGGCCAGTGTGCCAAGCATCTCCAGTTCTATTCATTATTGCCCATTTTGTTTTAGCACCAAAGACAATGACACCCCCCCCAACCCCCACACCCCCACCACCTTATAGGTGCTTCAGTAAATTTGTGGAAATACCAAGTGCAGACATCAGGGGTTGGGGTGCAAACCATTGTTCCATTTATGCTGCAGTGGGACTGTTCATGAGCAATGCTGCAGGAGATCCTCCAGTAGTTGATTGTCATCCCTGTCCATAATCTGCAAGTACTAACCTTGGAGATGCTTGGAGCACTGGCCCCATGTCTGAGGCAGCAGCAATCAGAGGAGCTCGCAATCCTAACCACATGTGGCTGAATTTGTGCGTCATTGAGGATTGTAGTACAGGGGCGTACAGCTGTAACTGTGCGCAAGGTGCTTGTATATTGTTATGCAGTGCAGATTAGCATTAGGTTTGAATGTTACAGGTTCTTCTATGGATATCCTGTGCTCACTGGCCTACTCTGGCTCCCGGTCTGGCAATGCTTCGATTTTAAAATTCTCCTCCTTATGTTCAAATCCCTCCATGGCCTCGCCCCTCCCTATCTCTGTAACCTCCTCCAGCCGTACCACTGAGAACTCTGCGCTCCTCCAATTCTGGCCCTTTTCACATGCTCGATTTTCTTCTCTCCACCACTGGCACCTAGGTCCTAAGCTCTGGAATTCCCTCCCTAAACCTCTCCACCTCTCTACCACTCTCTTCTCCTTTAAGCTGCTCCTTAAAATCTACCTGTTTGACCATGCTTTCGGTCACCTGTTGTAATATCTCTTTATGTGGCTCGTTGTCAAATTTTGTCCACTCACGTTCCTGTGAAGCGCCTTTGGACGTTTTACTACATTAAAGGTGCTATATAAATGCAAGTTACTGTTGGAAAGAAGGTTGACAGTTAGAATTGCAGAACCTACCTTATTCATGATAAACAAATGATCTGATATAACTCAATATTCATGTTTTGTTTATGTAATGCTTCCTCAAAATATTATTTTTACTGTAAAACTTTGCAAAAGAATTATTGTTTAGTAATGTGTTTAACAAACAGATATGCATTTTATGAAGACACTTATCGCCATCAGTTGAGAAATCTGCCATCTCAGAATCACTAATACCTTACATCTCTCTTTCAGATTTGTTTGTTAAATCCATCATTGGAATGCTTCCAAACATCAAGCAAGCACCATTTATTTTTCGAGGGAGCATTTAACCAGTTAACCACCTCGCTCAATACTTGTGTGTGTTTAGGCCGCAAACTGATCCTAGCTTCCAGATCCTCCATGGCTCTCCATAGAAATTATTTGGCCAAAATACATCAGTTGTCTGGTTCTGTAAGAACTTTTTTCTTCCACAAACCCTTGCAAAGCCCACCAGAAGAAAGGAGCATTTTACCATGAGCTTTCCATTGCTGTGCTGGGACTAGCTCTCACTCACTCAGAGACATGTCAAGATTTTAAAATGATATAGAATGTGGTACATCAGACATTAAGCTTTAGAGTAAATACTAAAGGCATATCAACATTAAGACAACTGCATTTGAACCTGAACATTTAAAGCATATTGCACTGAAATATAGAATGATTTGAGCTTCTATATTCTGTTCACAGAATCTTGACAATGCTGGCAAGGCCGGCATTTATTGCCCACCCCTGATAAGGTGGTGGTTGGCTTTCTCCTTGAGCTGCTGCAGTCCTTGTGCTGATGGTGCTCCCATATTGGTGCTCGGTAGGGAGTTGCATGACTTTGACCCAGCAACGATGAAACAATGGTGATTAATGCCCAAGTCAGGATGGTGTGTGACTTGGAGGACAACTTGGAGACGATGGTATTCCCATGATCTTGCTCCTCTTGTCCTTTTGGGTTGTAGAGATCAGAGGATTGGGAAGTACAAACAAGTGTTATTAGCAATACACTGGAAATTGAGTTTAACAGAGATCATTAAATCCTATCCTAAGTGCAGATAGGAAACTAGACAAATGGGCACAAACTTTGATATTGCATCCATGTAGTCTTTGACTAAACCCTGGGCAAAGAGAGAAAGGTTATTTGGGTATTTCCTCTTACAAACATTTTTTTCCTGGAAAGAATCAAAGCTTAGGAACTGAAGATTGATGTTCTCGCTGGTATAATTCAGAGAGTGTGCTTGATAAGCTGTCATTGCTTTGTCTGGTTTTCACAACCATGTCAAGTATTGGTAGATGAGTCAGTCTGCAGTAGTCATTATATTGAGGACCCTTGCTCTTCAGGACAGTCTAAATTGCCCAGGCAGCAGGAATGCAGAAAGTACACGTTGTTGGCCCCCAGAAGCGATTTTAAGAATTACATAGAAATTACAGCACAGAAACAGGCCATTCGGCCCAACTGGATCATGGTGGTGTTTATGCTCCACAGAGTCTCCTCCCACCCTACTTCATCTAACCCTATCAGCATATCATTCTATTCCTTTCTCCCTCGTGTGCTTATCTTGCTTTGTGAAGGAATAAGCCATATAACCTATTCAGAAAAATACACCATCTTATGAAGGAGTTCTGGCCTTATTAAAACATGACAAACTGGGTTTGGAAATCTAGAAACCTAACTATGAAATAGCTGTGAAAGCATTCTGGCTATTGAGATAAGACAGTTGTTGACCCTGAATAAATAACCTTATTGAAACAGAAGGTGAAGGGCTCCGACAAGCTGAACTATTGGGAAAAAAACAAAGGTTCACCCTGGATAAGATGTTCTAATTTACACTTCGTAACGAAGCACATAAGATAAGGAACATCTGCCCTTGTAAAGATGACATAAAGTAAGGAACACCTGCCATCACACCGTTTTTATATGGTAAACTTAGAGCACCTCAAAATGAGATATGAGTCTAGCTGAGGTGGCCGTAAGAGTTGCAGAGGTCGGCAGAAAAATGACTAGAGATAATTAGCTTGCATCAGCAGAAAACCATAAAGGAAATACCACTGGAAAAGGGTATAAATATTGAACTCTCAAATGGGATAACAGACTCGCTTTAATTGGGCAAAGTGATTCTTGGCTTCAGAGGCAGCTCAGTCGTCTCCAACTCTTTGTACCTCGGGGATCAAAGGTATTTGATATTGGTGGATATCCTGTTAAACACTTTAAGAACTGTAATACTGTAGTGAAGTTAAGATTTAAAAGTAAGATTCTCTGTTAATAATAAGATAGCATTTTTTCTCTTTTTAAAATTGTTTATGTTGCGATTGACTGATTCACCAACTGTAAACTTCATGTCATTTCTTTAATAAATCTATATATTTTTAGAATTGTCTCACATAAGACTTCTGTATCAAAAACTCGCAAACTCAATTTCTGTATACTCTTTGGTGAGGAGTTACAGTTTTGGGGGAGTTTCCCGGACCCTCATAATATCCGGAACGTTACAGTCTAGCTAAACTTATTAAAAGCACTATCTGGAGGATGGTAACATTCTCAGGTTGTTCCTTTCCTTTAGGGAGAGATAGACCGGACCTTTAGACCCAATTAAGCATCTTTAGGATTCGGCTACCTCAAACTTTAGTTGAAAGTGAACATCTGAGAAATACGCCTGATCCGGGGTAGCCCTAAAGGGGCTTCAACTTCCCCTTAAAAGCCTCAAGTATTCCATGTGGTAGCGAGTTCCACATTCTTACCACTCTTTGGGTAAAGAAATATCTCCTGAATTCTCGGTTGGATTTATTTGTGATGATCTTATATTCATGGCCCCTAGTTTTGGTCTCCCCAGAATGGCCTGCTTCTGTGCTGCAGACTCTAAGGCCGTGACTTTCCTTACCTCGGCGGGTCCGTGGTGGGTGAAGTCGGTGGCGGGTTGTCGCCCCGCTGTTGGCTCCACCCCGCTCTGGAAATTGGCTTTCCATTGATAGCACATTTCCCAGTCCAATTAGAGGAAGCAGGTCTGGTGACATAATTTCATGAAGCATCATCAGCCGGTTTCCTTAAAGGAACCATGGCCAACTTTATTTTGACATTTATGCTGTCAATGTTCCACAGCATTGAGGTGCTGCAAACAAAGACAATGACTGCACAGAGGTACACGGCTGCACCCAGGCTCTCCCATGACTCCCTCCATATGCTTATGGATGGAGTCAGAGCATGCAGGGAGGTCCTCTTCCCTTCCAATGGGTGGAAGACACCTCCCCTGGAGACCAACACAGCCTGGTTGCACATTGCACAGGAGGGCACAAGCAGGGATGTCGTCAGGAGGACCAGGGTGCAGTGGCACAAACCTTTCAATGATCTCATCACACTCACCTTCATCTTGCTGTGCCACTCATCACATCACCATCACTCTGCCTTCCCTACCCTACTCCTGCACATCTTTACTCACACCGACTTACCTTGCACCTCCACCCATCCCTCTCTCTCTATCTACATTATCACTTCCCCATCTCACTAGCCACCCCTCACATTCACCCTCATCCTAGTGCAATCATAACAACTAACAACACACAAGGGTAGGCACTTGGGTGTTTTATCCAATGTTCATGTAAAGTTTCTGTTAATGTGCCGTCACACACATTGAAACCTTTATTTTCAACACTTTACATTCTTGGACAGATTTGTCTGCACCTTTGGAAGTGGCTTAGTGAGTTGCAGTGAATGGTGAGACATAACGGTGCCCCCCACAATGGTACTGAGTGTGAAAGGAATGGCTTGGATATTGTAGGGATGCTTTATGGCATTGGTGTGGCGTGGTGCCAACCTGGCACATCATGTGAGCCAGGGTGTACAGCGTCAAGTGAAGTAAATCAGGCCATGGTAAGGCCATCCCTGGCGTCCCAGGCAGCAATGTGCTCGGGTGCTGGTGCCCTGAGTCCTTTGCAGCATCAGGTGATTGCGGAGAAGGTTGGTGTTGTTGTTGGCGCTGTTGGTGTGCCTGGTGCTGCTGGTGTTGAGACTGATCGTGGTCAGATTCTGAGGACCAAGGGGAGACAGTATAAAGGGCACCCATGTTGATGGAATAGATGGCAGGTGAAGTAGAGATGACAGAAGCATTCTGTCAATGGTGAGAGAGTTCCTCCAATGAGGTGATACTGGACGGAGAGAGGAAAGTGGAATGCCTGCAGAATCTGTGCTGGAAATGGACTGAGAAACAACTTGTGGCTTAGGAAAGTGATGATCTGTCAGGTGGGAGCTTTTACTTCACATTTGATGCTGTCAAGTGATCTGCTGGAGCAATGGCCACTGGACTCCCACCTCAGGTTGACAGACGTGGTCCCCGAACAGTGTGGTTCTCGTGGCCATGAAGTTAAATCAAAAAGGTAAGTTAAAAATGCCTGTTAATGATCTGTCAACTAGATGTTAATGAGATTAATTGGGTCCCCCGCCTCTGCCTGTCGGGTTTGCTCAGCGCTGAAAGACCCAACATTGGGAAAGGCGTGTGGCGATGGGTTGTCAGCGGGGTCCTGACCTGCTGTCAAAAAACAAACACTTTCCCACCTGACCCGCCACCGATCCTGCCCACTGACCCTCCGGGAAATTCCAGCCTATGTATCTCTATGTAGCAGCCAGCGCCTAGAAGCCAGCCATCCACAACCAGCAGCCAGCCAGCCACCACTAGCAGATGGACAAGCTACAGCCAGCCACCACCATTGGCAGAAAGGCTAGGGTGGAGGCTGTGGACCATAACAGATTATAACGACTAGCTGCGTAAAAAACTAGGGGCTAGATTTTCAGTATAGACAGTTTTGGGGCGCTAACCTTAGCGCCCGCCCGAAGTTAGCGCCCGCCCCAAAGTAGCGCCCCGTTGCCGGAAATTCAGTGGCTTCGCCCTAAGAGGTTGGTGGAGCGCTAAAAGAGGCGTTCCACTACTATCTTTAGGCGCTAAGCCGGCGGTGCAGAGCGCAGCGCCCGAGCTCGGGCACAGCGCACGGCAGACACTCTGGTGCCAGTGAGCTCTTAAAGGGGAAGGGTGCATGTGTTTTTTTTGGAGGAGGAGGAGGAGGAGGAGGAGGAGGTGGTGGTGGTGGTGGTGGTGGTGGTGGCCGGAAACATAAATACACCGTTCACAACAACACACTGGATCCTTCCACACAACACATGCAGACTGCCGTTTATAGTGCAGGAGGAGTGCCCTTTAATTTGCGCTCCCCAGGGTGTGTTGCGTTCCATTTTACAAACGCTCTGGACGCCAGCCACAGAATGGGGCGGTCCGACTGAAGTTTGGATTCGGGGCGGCCAAAGGGCGTTGCACGAGGATGTGACGTCATTTTCTGCGCGCGCATCCGGGCGGCCGCTAAACTTTGCGCCGGCGCTAACGGGCAACTTAATTTGGGGCGGGGCGCAAACTGCGCTGCGCCCGGGCGCTACACGAATAGCGCCCGAAAATCACTTCTCTTAAGGCGCTAACTGCTGGCGCAAGCAACTGAAAATCTAGCCCTAGTTCTCCTCATCTCGCCTCTGGTTCTTTTACCAATTATCTTAAATCTGTGTCCCTTGGTTACCGACCCTTCTGCCAATAGAAACAGTTTCTCATCATTTGTTCTATCAAAACCCCTCCTAATTTTGAACACCTCTATTAAATCTCCCCTTAACCTTCTCAGCTCCAAGGAAAACAATCCCAGCTTCTCCAGTCTCTCCAGATAACTGAAGTCCCTCATCCCTGATACCATTCTGTTAAATATCCCCTGCTCCCTCTCCAATAATGTTGATCATTACCAAGTACCAATTACCCCGCAAGCTCCACCCATTTGTGCATCAAAATTGCATCAGGGGAGAGGGGTGCTTCTAGACGTTATAGGACCCCGATTGACGCAAGATATTGAGGCTCCTGCCTGCTTCTGGTGGACACCCGGGCAAACCATTTCAACGCCCCAGACTGACAGGAGCCTTTGGGAGAAACAGGGCAGTAACACCTGCCCTGCTATTAATATTGCGCCACCTCCCTTTTCCTGCTGAGCGAAGGGGATGAAAATCGGGCCCATCATGTTCTACAACAGCAAGGTAATGGGATTAATATTCTGTGAATTAACACCAAGCAAAATAAGTCCTTAAATCACAGAGCATACTGGACACCGCTAAAGAATTGGGCCAGGTTGAATAAACAGAATTATAAATTGTAAATTAAATACCAACAGATTTCATGCTTCCTCAGTATGTTGCATTAAGTCCTATTAATGCACATTTCACAGCAACCCACTTGAGTATACTTAAGGCACAGACCTCACATGTAATTTAAATAGACAATGTAAATATAACCCCCCAAACTTAAAAAAAAAGGAACTGTACTTAACTTACCGTTGTTGTGTACTACAGGGAGGTTCCATAAGATTCCTTAGAGCAGAGAAGGTTGAGAGGAGATCTGATAGGTGTTCAAAATCATGATGGGTCTAGACAGAGTAGATAGGGAGAAACTGTTCCCATTGGCAGAAGGGTCAAGAACCAGAGGTCACAGATTTAAGGTGACTGGCAAAAAAACTAAAGGTGACATGAGGAAAACCTTTTTACGCAGTGAGTGGTTAGGATCTGGAATGCACTGCCTGAGAGGGTGGTGGAGGCAGACTCAATCATAGCTTTCTAAAGGGAATTGCATAAGTACCTGAAGGAAAATAATTTGCAGGGCTACAGGGAAAGGGCGGGGGAGTGGGACTACCTGATGTGCTCTTGCAGAGAGCCGGCACGGGCTCGATGGGCTGAATGGCCTCCTTCTGTGCTGTAACCATTCTATGATTCTAAGAGCAGAGGTGCCAGTGTACTTTCCCCAAAGGTTTCAGATTATGCAGGGTAATCAAGCTATAGATATTCAGTGAACGTGTTGCTGGTACTCTATGCAAATGAAGTCGCTCTGGAGCAGTTTCACAACAGCGAATGTGCGACAGTTGACAGTCACTGGGAGTGTGGGCTGGTGTACACATCCCACCTTATTTTCAGCCTGTCACAGAGGTTTTGAGTCAGACTGGTTGCTACATAATGCTAAACTGACAAGGCAGTGCTGAGGGAGTGCTGAACTGTCGGAGTATGCTGTCTTTCAGATGAGACGTTAAACTGAGGCCCCGTCTGCTTTTTCAAGTGGATGTAAAAGATCCCATGGCACTATTTCGAAGAAGAGCAGGGGAGTTATCCCTGGTGTCCTGGCCAATATTCATCCCTCAACCAGCATCACTAAAACAGATTATTTGGTCATTATCTCATTGCTGCTTGTGGGTGTTTGCTGTGTGCAAATTTGCTGCCGTGTTTCCTATATTACGACAGTGACTCCACTTCAAAAAGTACTTCTTTGGCTGTAAAGCGCTTTTAGATGTCCGGTGGTCGTGAAAGGCGCTATATAAATGCAAGTCTTTCTTTCTTCCTCATACAAAGGCTAGTGGAAATCTGGAACTCTCTTCCCCCAAAAAGCTGTTGAGGCTGGGGGGGGAGTCAATTGAAAATTTCAGAACTGAGATTGATAGATTTTTGCTGGGCAATGATATTAAGGGTTACAGAACTAAGGCAGATAAATGGAGTTGAGATACAGATCTAATTGAATGGCACAACAGGCTCGAAGGCCTGAATCGTCAACTCCTGTTCCTAGGTTCCTCTATGCCAATGTAGTTGCTCCTTAACATGTAAATGCAAGTTCTTTCTTAAGGGTGTAGGGGGTGGCATGTGGTGGTGTTGTTTGGCGCATACGTACGCCCAGTCAGTTATGCCCCTGACTGTTTTATGAGCGGTTCGAATCGCTCCCATGACCCTGGGTTCTAGACACCGGACTTAGGTACAAGGCGACGGTACAGAGAAGACTCGAGTAGACAGGTGGTTGGATGTAAACAAAAACCAAGATTTTATTGAAGAGGAAAACTTGATACAATCTCATGGAAAAATTACTAGTGTACACTTCTACAGGCAAAAAAATACAAAAGAATAACTATATACTTATAGAGGGAATGGGGAACACATGGCACATCGAGGGAAAACAACTATCTTAACAATTCCCTTATCCTTATCCCACCCCCTATACCTAACTAGATTAAGCTATGAGGGGTCAGAACTTCATGCTCACCAATCAAAAGGTTTGTTAGACTCAAAACAGCGGTTGGGTTCGGGGTTCGCTCTTGGTGCTCTCTGGAGCCTGCCATTGTCACGTGGTCTCCGGGCGCTGCAAGGGCATTGTCCAGGTTTGAGTACCCCAAAGTTAAAGGGCTAGATTTTCAGTATAGACAGTTTTGGGGCGCTAACCTTAGCGCCCGCCCGAAGTTAGCGCCCGCCCCAAAGTAGCGCCCCGTTGCCGGAAATTCAGTGGCTTCGCCCTAAGAGGTTGGTGGAGCGCTAAAAGAGGCGTTCCACTACTATCTTTAGGCGCTAAGCCGGCGGTGCAGAGCGCAACGCCCGAGCTCGGGCGCAGCGCACGGCAGACACTCTGGTGCCAGTGAGCTCTTAAAGGGGAAGGGTGCATGTGTTTTTTTCAAAGGCAGAGTCTGGGGGGGAAGACAGGAGGAGGAGGAGGAGGAGGAGGAGGAGGAGGAGGAGGAGGAACAAAAATAGACCGTTCACAACAACACACTGGATCCTTCCACACAACACATGCAGACTGCCTTTTATAGTGCAGGAGGAGTGCCCTTTAATTTGCGCTCCCCAGGGTGTGTTGCGTTCCATTTTACAAACGCTCTGGACGCCAGCCGCACAATGGGGCGGTCCGACTGAAGTTTGGATTCGGGGCGGCCAAAGGGCGTTGCACGAGGATGTGATGTCATTTTCTGCGCGCGCATCCGGGCGGCCACTAAACTTTGCACCGGCGCTAACAGCCAACTTAATTTGGGGCGGGGCACAAACTGCGCTGCGCCCGGGTGCTACATGCATAGCGCCCGAAAATCACTTCTCTTAAGGCGCTAACTGCTGGCGCAAGCAACTGAAAATCTAGCCCAAAGTCTCTGTTTGGGTACTTTACCTTGCAGGGATGATTCTTCGTCGACAGCCGCCAGATTGAGTTGGTGTGCAGTTATTCGAAGGTCGGCTGAGGCTGAAGGCCCGATAATTCGAAGCCTCCCCTCAGTTTGTCTCCTCAGTTGGTCTTCTTCAGCCGGTCTTCCTCAGGAGGCCTTCCCTCCGGTGGTCTTCCCTCCTCCCCTCGTCGCGTCCCGCCTCGCCTGGCCTGAATTGTCCGTGTCCGCCCAGCCCGGTGCTGGGGCTAGTTCCAGATGGAGTGGGAAAAGGGCACGGGCAAAGGCCAGGGGGTAAGCACGGGATGGGGAAAGAGCAGCAGCCACGAGGGCGAGGGGCTGAAGAGCGGCAGCACCAGCACACCAACCAACGAAGAACACACCACGAACACCGACCACCGATTGCTACCCAGGGGCCTTCAATTATATCTTTGTCGAAAACCCTTATCTGCGTGCCAAATCAGGTTAGTTCTTTGTTTTAATCTTGGCGGGTTACTTTAAATAATGGTAGCAATCCATACTAACTGGTTTTAGATGGCCGGTAATCGCATCTACCAGCCCGATAATTGACTTGTATTGTCATGAAAGTTCCTTGATGGGCCTGTCCAGCCTCGATAGAAAGGCTGCCAGAAATATCAGGTGACCCCCAAAGCATACTGTCCAGACCCACCATCATAGAAACATAGAAACATAGAAGATAGGAGCAGGAGTAGACCATTCGGCCCCTCGAGCCTGCTCCGCCATTCAATGCGATCATGGCTGATCATCCAAATTCAGTACCCAGTCCCTGCTTTCTCCCCATACCCCTTGATCCCTTTAGCCTTAAGAAATATATCCAACACCTTCTTGAATATATTTTATGAATTGGCCTCTACTGCCTTCTGTGGTAGAGAATTCCACAGGTTCACCACTCTCTGGGTGAAGAAATTCCTCCTCATTTCTGTCCTAAAAGGCCTACCCCTTATCCTTAGACTGTGACCCCTGGTTCTGGACTCCCCGACCATTGGGAACATCCTCCCTGCATCTAGTCTGTCCAGTCCTGCCAGTATTTTATAAGTTTCACTGAGATCCCCTCTCATTCTTCTAAACTCCAGCGAGTACAAGCCCAATCGACCCAATCTCTCCTCATACGTCATTCCTGCCATCCCAGGTACTAGCCTGGTGAATCTTCTCTGAACTCCTTCCATGGCAAGAACATCCTTCCTCAGATAAGGCGACCAAAACTGCACACAATACTCAAGATGTGGTCTCACCAAGGCCCTGTACAACTGTAGCAAGACATCCTTGTTCTTGTACTCAAACCCTCTCGCTATGAAGGCCAACATACCATTTGCCTTCTTAACCGCCTGCTGCACCTGCATGCTTACCTTCAGCGACTGGTGCACAAGGACACCCAGGTTTCGTTGCACTTCCCCTTCTCCCAATCTATTGCTATTCAGATAATAATCTGTCTTCCTGTTTTTGACACCACAGTGGATAACCTCACATTTATCCACGTTATATTGCATCTGCCATGCTTCTGCCCAATCACCCAACCTGTCCAAATCATCCTGTAGTTTCTCAGCATCCTCCTCACAGCACACATGCCCACCCAGCTTTGTGTCGTCTGCAAATTTGGAGATATTACATCTAGTTCCCTTGTCTAGATCATTAATATATATTGTGAATAGCTGGGGTCCAAGGACCGATCCCTGCGGTACCCCACTATTTACTGCCTGCCACTCTGAAAAAACCCATTTATTCCAACCCTTTGCTTTCTATCTGCCAACCGGTTCTCTATCCAAGTCAATACCTTGCCCCCAATCCCATGTGCCTTAACTTTACACGCTAATCTCTTATGTGGGACCTTATCGAAGGCCTTCTGAAAGTCCAAATATACCACATCCACTGGTTCTCCCTGATCTATTTTACTAGTTACATCCTCAAAAAATTCCAGAAGGTTAGTCAAGCATGATTTAACTTTTGTAAATCCATTGCCACCCATTGGACCTCCAAACCCGAGGAACAGCTGTCGGACCAAGCAAGATTTTGCGATAGGAATAACAGTGAGGCTGTCAGCGCCCACCGCTATTATGGAGTAAATCGGACAGCAGCTTCCGGCGTCCACACGTGCGCAGTTAAATGCGGAAATACGGAAGTTGCTGTCCGGTTTGCCCTGCTCCTCCACAAGCTTCGCTACCTTGCCGAGAAACTTGGCATTAAAATACAGGAAGGGCGTGAAGTTACGGTACTTACCCATTAGTTACCCATTAAACATGCCAGAAAAATTTAGGGCTGGTGCATTCAGATGTAAGTGAATTTATAACGACGTGATATGTTTTAATTACTGCCAAACAACCTCTCTGGCCCTGAAAATTTAATTTTACAAGTGTGCAGTCTCATTCCTTCAGAATTTAATTAAGTTTGAAGATAAAAAAAATTAAATATTTTCTTTCTTTCTCTTTTCTCTCTCTCTATTAATCCCATCTTTCTTTCCCTCTCTATTTTGCTTTCTGTACTCCCCTGCCCTTCTGTGTTAGAGTTACTGATTTGCTTTTTCCCAGTGGTAACGGGTGAATGTAATGTAACATTTGTCCAATTCTGGCTATAACTGATTTGGTTACTGTTTGTCTTTCTGGTGAAAGATTAGCCAACTTGTGAAAGGTGTCAACAGATAGAGCAGCGCCTTGCTTGACGCTATGACAAGGTTGTTGATGACAACACAAGGCCACTTCCTTGAGGGACCTCTTTATAGATATCGCAAAGAGCTCATCCAAAACTCTGCTGCCCGTATCCTAACTCGCACTAATCCCGTTCACCCATCACCCCTATGCTCACTGACCTACATTGGCAACGCCTCAATTTTAAAATTGTCATCCTTGTTTTCAAATCCCTCCATGGCCTCACACCTCCCTGTCTCTGTAACCTCCTCCAGCCCTATAACCCACCGAGATCTCTGCGTTCCTCCACTTCAGGCCTCTTGTGCAGCCCCTATTTTCAGTGCTCCACCATTGGCTGCCGTACCATCAGCTGCCTAGGCCCTAAGCTCTGGAATTCCCTCCCTGAACCTCTCTGCCTCTATACCACTCTTTCCTCCTTTAAAACGCCCCTTAAAACCTACCTCCCTGATATCTCCTTATGTGGCTTGGTGTCAAAATTTTGTTCGACAACGCTCCTGTGGAACGCCTTGGGATGTTTTACTACGTTAAAAGCGCTATATAAATGCAAGTTGTTGCTGTTGTCGTAAGATGCAAAGGATGATGGTTGCGTTCTTTGTTGAAGCTACATAGCCACTTCTGCAGTTCACCATTTGTGCCACAAGAGGCCAGCTTGCCAACACAGTTGGAATGTCACACTCTGGTTGAAAGCTTAAAGAAACATCAAGGGTATCTGATCTGACATTGTGCTGGGGTTCAAGAGACCCAAGCTATTTGTAGGCTATAAAATGCAAATGAATGATATCCTTTGAAGCCATTTTGTTTGGCAGGTAGCAAGTCTTTGGTCGCTGAGATGTTGCAACAGGTTCTCATTTGCCACAATTTCCGCGAGCTGTAAAATGACTGACAGTAAAGGATACGGGTCTGAATAATTAATAATTAATAATAATTCAACTTTATTGTCATTGTACAATGCACAAGTACATGAACAACGAAATGTGATCTTGCAAGCTCCCATGAGTCCAGTACAAATAACATTAACATTAAACGTAAATAGCACCATCCTGGGAGAAGCAAAGCCGTTGCGTCTGTGCGCGCCGCCATTCCATTTGCACCATTCCTCCTGTCCGACAATCTTCAGCCCAATCAGGGTCTGACCTTGACCCTTGCGTGGATGGACATGTTTACTGCTTTTCACTCAGAAGGAGGCTGAAGCCTTCTTTAAGATAATGTTAGTGCAGTTGATATGGCATTCTCTCCTGAGAGTCACAAAGCTCTTATCTACCTCACAGGATTTAAAAAAAATGTTTTATTCATTTTATGGGATCAGGGCTTTACTGGCAATGCCAGCATTTATTGCCCATCCCTAGTTGCCCTTGAGAAGGTGGTGGTGAGCCGCCTTCTTGAACCGCTGCAGTCCGTGTGGTGAAGGTACACCCACAGTGCTGTTAAGGAGGGAGTTCCAGGGTTTTGACCCAGAGACAATGAAGGAATCGCAATATACTTCCAAGTCAGGACGGTGTGTGACTTGGAGGGGAACTTGGAGGTGGTGGTGTTCCCATGTGTCAGCTGCCCTTGTCCTTCTAGGTGGAAGAGGTCGCGGGTTTGAGAGGTGCTGCCGAAGAAGCCTTGGCGAGTTGCTGCAGTGCATCTTGTAGATAGTACACACTGCAGCCACGGTATTGTTTTCAAGTGGAGTTCACTAAGGGCAATGGCCCAGAAATTCGGGTCGGGGGCTTTCGCGGGTGTAAGCCCCTGACCTGCACTTACCTTGCGCGCTGACCATTGAGCTCTGGGCCCCTGTGGAATTCTGATCCTAGGCCTGCTCCAGCTGCCAGCGTGCAGTGCTTGCGTATCCCAGGGGCGCAGTTAGTTCGATGCGTCCCCTGGGATCACATGGGCCATGGGGAGCCAATCGGAGCAGGGAATGCTCCATTCATAAGTCTGACAGGAAGGGCTGTCATAACTTAGAAATACTACGGGCCCCATAACATCACTAAATCTTCAAATAAATTTTTTTTTAAATCACATTTTTTAAATAAACTATAAATTACACGAAATAACTATTTTAAACAATAATTTAAATTTTTGAAAATACTAATTTTATTTTTTAATGGGGCTAAAAATAAACTTACCTTTCTTTAAAGTATTTAAAATAATAAACCTGTGGAAAAAATGTTTTAATTTTAATTAATTCACCACTTACCTTGTAAAAAGCAGGCCTTACGCCTGCTTTTTACATGTCTAACTTCTGGAGTCTTACCCTCCCGGGAAAACCTATAAAATAAAAAGAAGTTCGATGCGCACGTGCAGCCTCTCCCGCGCATGCGTTCGACCTCTGAACCCCTGCTTTCAGGGGAACGGAAGTGCCGGTTTCCCGCGCATGCGCAGTGCATGCAGGAAACCGGCACTTCCATTGGGCTTACGGGTGAGTACCCCGTGCGTACTCACCCGTGGAGACCCGAATTTCTGGGCCAATATGTCCTTTTACATTAAACAATTGGATGTTTAAGTCATAAATGCCCTAATTTCCAACTTAATTCTTATTATTAACATTTTCAATGTGCTGTATTGAATGTTACAGTGGTGCAGCCTTCTGCCATCATGCCCTGGAAATCTCTTCCACACCCTGGCCGGAATTTTGCCTACCTGGGCGGGTCCGGTGCGGGTGGTGGTCATGGCGGGTCGCGACCCCACTGCTGGCTCCATCCCACTGCTGAAAATGACTATCCCTTAATGGGGCCTATTAAGCCCCGCCCTGCACATTACCCGGCCCAATTAAATGGTGCTGGTCTGGAGATGTCATCGAGGACACATTTGCAGCGGGGATCTTTAAAGGGGCCATAGCCACATTACATTTGATGTTTAATCTAGCATAGTGCTGTCAGTGCACTGCAGCATTGGAGTGCTGCAAACTCTGACAATGACTGCACAGAGGCAGAGGGCTGCACCCAGGTTCTCCGATGACTCCCTCCATATGCTTGTGGTGGGAGTCAGAGCACGCAGGGAGGTTCTCTTCCCTTCCGATGGACGGAAGAGATCTCCCCAGGAGACCAAAACAGCTTGGTTGCAGATTGCAGAGGAGGTCACCAGCAGAGATGTGGTCAGGAGGACCTGGGTGCAATGCCACAAATGTTTCAATGATCTCATTAGATCAGGGAACGTGAGTACAAAGCCACACTCACCTTCATCCTGCTGTGCCTCTCATCACATCCCCAACACTCTGCCTTCCCTACCCTACTCCTGCACATCCTCACTCACAACAACGTACCTTGCACTGCCCATCCCTCTCTCTCTATTTTTTATCGTGTCAGCCGTGGCTCAGTGGGTAGCACACTCGCCAGAAGGTTGTGGGTTCAAGTCCCATTACAGGGACTTGAGCACATAAATCTAGGCTGACACTCCAGTGCCATGCTGAAGGAGTGCTGCACTGGTGGAGGCGCCGTCGTTGGGGTGAGACGTTAAACCAAGACCCTGTGTCCTCTCTCAGGTGGATGTAAAAGATCCCATGGCGCTATTTCGAAGAAGAGCAGCGGAGTTATCCCTAGTGTCCTGGCCAATATTTATCCCTCAATCAGCATAACAAAAAACAGATTGTTTGGTCATTATCACATTGCTGTTTGTGGGAGCTTGCTGTGCGCAAATTGGCTGCTGCGTTTCCCACATTACAACAGTGACTACACTTCAAAAAGTACTCCATTGGCTTTAAAGTGCTTTGTGACATCTGATGGTTGTGAAAGGTGCTATAAAAATGCAAGCCTTTCTTTTACTTTTTATCTACATTATCACATCCCCATCTCACTAGCCACCCCATCACACTTACCCTCATCCTCGTGCAATCATACCAACTAACAACACACAAGGAGGCCACTTGGCTTTGGCACCCCACTCCATCATAGTCTCCCTCTAAAGATCTGACCCATCCATTCCTTACACTCATTCCATCACTCACCCTCAACCTTCTCTTCCTTCCCTCCTTGCAGGAAAAGAGAGCCCAAAATAAGAGGGAGATGGGGAGAACCGGCAGTGGCCCTCCATCATTTGCAAACCTTACAACAGCAGAGGAGGCTCTGTTAGAAACATCTGGAGTTGCCGAGCAGCTGGAGGTGGGAGACGGAGAGAGGGAGACATCTCAGCAACCTGGTGACAGAATTACATATCATACAGCTACATGGCAAACATCAGTCACTCATATGGGGAATGATGTCAGCAGCCAGTGAATGGTCATCATGTTCATAATGGTATCTGTAGCCATTCTTTATATGATGTATCTAACTCCTCTTTACTCTCCCACAGGTCCATCAAGAGTGCCCCCACGCTCCCCACTCTCCAGGAGGAAGAAGACGACTCCTCAGAGGAGTCTCCAGCCTCTGAGGGTGCACCATCACCAGACATAAGCGCACTCAGCACCAGCGCAGAGACGCACACCTCGGTGGGTCCCACGTGACATAGAGTAGTGTTGTCACCTGGTGTCTCACAACTCACAAGTGAGCAAGAGCAGATGGTGGAGACAAGAACAGTAGTGGAGAGTCCTCGAAGGAGGGTGCAGCATGCTTCCAGCTCTGCTCAGCTGCGTGCAGACACTGAGCCTCGGGGGCCATCGAGAAAGAGGGCGATCCTGGAGGTGCAGGAAGAAGTGCAGGGGGCTCTGACAGGTTTTGCGAGCGTGATGTCTACAAATGTTCAGAGAATGGAGAAGTCCATCTCCAACATGAGCATCACCATGTCGCAGGTGATGGTGACTTTCCGCTCCTCCATGGATAGGATGGCCACCTACATGGAGCAGCTAATGCAACACTTACAGAAGCACATGGTTGCCATGAAGAGTAGATGGCTATCTATGGAGGATAGATGGCTATGGATGGAGAATTGAAGGCAGAGGCTCATAGACCTCCTCTCTTGGAGGGGTGTCAGCATAGATGGGCGTCTTCATGATGGGCAGCAAGGTGCTCTCCACCTCCTTGGCAGCAGGTTGCCTCTACCTCTGCTGAAGCCACAGGGCTAGCACCTCATAGAAACACGCGGAAGAGAAAGATGACACACAAGTAGATTCACAAGGGTAGCCACTTGGGTGTATTATCCAATGTTTTATCCAGTTTCCATTAATTTGCTGTCAAACATAAAAACCTTTATTTTCAACACTTTCTGGTCTTGGTCAGTGGCTTAGTGAGTTG